>NW_007221531.1:0-724 GCF_000164805.1 Carlito syrichta | reverse complement strand
CCATTTTTTCCAGTCACTTTCCTAAAATCTCCTACCTCTACCAGACTTTCTATAGGAAGGATACTCTGATGGGGCCAAAATAGAGACATGTGGTATATATTTTGAGGGAATGGGCAGGGAGAATTCTTTCTCCTTTCCTTGTCTTACTCTAACCTCAGTGATCCTGACTTCATCCCTGTTTTTAAAATCCTCATCTTGATAGGAGAGTTCTGCAAAAATGGCAAACAAGGAAAGACTCGAGGAAGAATGAACATGAGGACAAGGACAGGAAAACAAAGGGAGGGCATTCTGGAGCACTCTAACGACAGTAAGCACCTTTACTCCTCCTTCCACCTTTTCTCTGCCCCAAAATAATACATCTCCCCTACTAAAATGTAATACATTTCATGTTTTTTAAAATATGTGCCCCAGCTCCTAGCACAGTGACTTCATTAATTCCCATTTCTGTGGCAAAAATGCATGCATGACCCTCCGTAGATTGGCAGATATACTCCCCAGAGAACTCACTTATGACCTGTCTCTGGGTCTCCCCTCCAACCAACCAGAAAGTGGAAAAAAAAATAACAGCCATATTTGTTAGATGACAAGGTTTTAACTTTGTGTGCAACAAAACCTTGAGTTGCCTTTGTGAGTTAAGTTGTGAGGTCTGGTCAGCTTGCAGACAAATAGAGAGGGCCTTGAGAATTGAGTTTCCATGATTTGTGGAGGGATAATCACAGTGCTG
>NW_007221530.1:0-734 GCF_000164805.1 Carlito syrichta | reverse complement strand
CCAGACTTTCTATAGGAAGGATACTCTGATGGGGCCAAAATAGAGACATGTGGTATATATTTTTGAGGGAATGGGCAGGGAGAATTCTTTCTCCTTTCCTTGTCTTACTCTAACCTCAGTGATCCTGACTTCATCCCTGTTTTTAAAATCCTCATCTTGATAGGAGAGTTCTGCAAAAATGGCAAACAAGGAAAGACTTGAGGAAGAATGAACATGAGGACAAGGACAGGAAAACAAAGGGAGGGCATTCTGGAGCACTCTAACGACAGTAAGCACCTTTACTCCTCCTTCCACCTTTTCTCTGCCCCAAAATAATACATCTCCCCTACTAAAATGTAATACATTTCATGTTTTTTAAAATATGTGCCCCAGCTCCTAGCACAGTGACTTCATTAATTCCCATTTCTGTGGCAAAAATGCATGCATGACCCTCCATAGATTGGCAGATATACTCCCCAGAGAACTCACTTATGACCTGTCTCTGGGTCTCCCCTCCAACCAACCAGAAAGTGGAAAAAAAAATAACTGAGCCATATTTGTTAGATGACAAGGTTTTAACTTTGTGTGCAACAAAACCTTGAGTTGCCTTTGTGAGTTAAGTTGTCAGGTCTGGTCAGCTTGCAGACAAATAGAGAGGGCCTTGAGAATTGAGTTTCCATGATTTGTGGAGGGATAATCACAGTGCTGTTCAGAAAGAGAGTTGGTTCATTCGATGTCTCTTTAGAGCGAATCAA
>NW_007221529.1:0-5989 GCF_000164805.1 Carlito syrichta | reverse complement strand
AAAATGCATGCATGACCCTCCGTAGATTGGCAGATATACTCCCCAGAGAACTCACTTATGACCTGTCTCTGGGTCTCCCCTCCAACCAACCAGAAAGTGGAAAAAAAAATAACAGCCATATTTGTTAGATGACAAGGTTTTAACTTTGTGTGCAACAAAACCTTGAGTTGCCTTTGTGAGTTAAGTTGTGAGGTCTGGTCAGCTTGCAGACAAATAGAGAGGGCCTTGAGAATTGAGTTTCCATGATTTGTGGAGGGATAATCACAGTGCTGTTCAGAAAGAGAGTTGGTTCATTCGATGTCTCTTTAGAGCGAATCAAAGCTTCACTGGAATTTACCTAACTGGCAGTCATTATTTTGAACCCTATTCATTTTGGTTAAACCTATCTCATGTGTCCAAATGACATGGTCCTTTCAGAGGCCTTTAGGGAGTGAGACCCACAGCAGGCAGGTGTAATGATGAAATCTATCTCAACAGTGACCCTACATTAGTCAGTATTCCTTAGAGACGTCTGGTATTTGCCATCCATTTCCTTTGTCTTCCCACCTTACCTTCTGGTTGCTGAAGATACAAACAGCCCTCTTTGCCCTGGCTCCTCTTACTCTCCCAGTAACTAAGCAACTTACTTCTCATTTCTTAAACAAATACCATGGTCTTCTGACTTTTTCTAGACCCTATTGTCAAGTGAAAACTATTGATGGCTCCTTCCAACAAAAAACGAGCATCACTCCCTACAACATTCCTGAATTCTAGTTCATTAGCATAGGGTATAGACATCATGTGTCACTTTTTGGGAATTTTCTCTCTTGTTTGACTAAAGATGCTGTAGTGGCCAAGAACATCTTCCAAGAGAATAATGGTCCTCAGGGACAAGAAAGTAGTTAGACCAACAGTCATGATCACTAGGCTACAAATACCAGGCAAGAACTTGCTGCCTTACCGATGGTAGAATTGTTACTTATCAAAGAAGAGGACCTTTGTGATCTCCTCATCAAATGGCTTCATTTTATCCATTAGAAAATTTGAACTCAGGTAGGTAAATCTATTTCCTCACAGATTTGCAACTACACAGTGAGGTCATAACCCAACCTTCCTAATTCTTCCTAGTTTAGTGACCTTTTTGCAATGCTATATTCAGATCAGAATTCCTTTGTTTGTTTATTAGCATATCCTGAGTGTTGTATTCTTTCTCAAGCTTAAACAGCCCTGTGATTTATACTCCTGTCATTTCAAAGCTACTCTAAATCTTCCAGGCCTCCTTCCAGGCACATTGGAAGAGAGCTTTCCTTAATCTCACTACACTTGCTACCAACAAATTCATTCCTGCCTTCTGTCCTTATTGTTCTTATTAACAAGTTGAGCCCATGTTGCTATGGAAACAGGCACGCCTTTTAGTCAACAGATAAAATGGAAGGGAATGGAGGAGATTTCCACCTCAACAAATATAACCACAACAAACAATGGACTATATTGGATTATACCCGCTAGCTATGCAATTGAAAGGGTAATACCTTCCTTTGACCTCTGTTTTCAATCTAATAAAATTGTCTTTCTCGGGAAAAGAAGTTGGTGCTGATATTTTGGTTTTGGCAAGCGGGGTCTGGGGTTGAGGAGCAAGTCATGTTCTCTGACAATAAAACTAGAATTTCATCCTTCAGCTGGAATCTGAAGGCGAAGTGTGTCTTTCACAGGTACTTAGTATGCTTGAGAAACATTAAACTGAATATCAAAGCTTGATTTTCCTGCAACTGCAACCCACTCAGAGAGCAATGGCGGAGGATGGAGCCTGGGCAAATCTAGACAGGAACTTCTTCAAAGAATCTTAAAGCAGAACCTGGAAACACTGCAATTAGGAAATAAATTCCTTTTCTTCAGCAAAACAATTCTGTGCTCCTAGTCAGTGGAGGCTTTTATATACTTTCTTCAGTTAGCTAATGAACCATAAAAAGCAGGTATATATAGTATTGAGTCCTGAATCCAGGGAATGTTGTTTTCTTTAATCTTCTAAATTGTAGTGGTATATGCTTCAAAAATGGATATTTACTGTCCTCAAAATAACTAGTAAACTTAGAAAAATAAGACACAAGCAATGGCCTAAATATGGTTAAATAACAAATCCCACTGACAGAGTATAACGGAAAGTCAGGTAAGACATTAGTCTTCCTTGGAAGTAATGTATAAGAGGATTTTCTTAATTTTCATCATTTTTTCTCCACTCACCACTGCTTCCTCCATCCCACTTAAAACTGTTATGATAGCTAGAATAAGGCAATATGGCATGATATAATTCATCTGATCATAACAGCTCGTTTTCAGTCCTCATCTCAAAATTTGCTAGTGGTATAAAAGTCAACTTCCATTTGTGGGGCCACACTTTTCATCATGTGACCTCAATCTTCTTCTCAAGCATCAAATCATGGCACTCCCCTTTGTTCCATTCCTTCTTTGCCCTAATTCTACCAAATTAGCTGGGAAAAAAAAGTTTAGACTTTTAAAAATCAGCATGTACTCTTTCCTTCTGCATAATGTACATGTTATCTGTTCCTACCTGATATCTTGTTACTTACTCTGTAAATTTGATCTGACTTGTTTCTCCTTCTGAAAGTATTTGTCAATAATATTAACATATCTTTCTGATGAATCTTCTTTATGAAGATGTTTTGGAGAATGACTCTTCAGGTGATCTCAGGCCCAGAACATTTTTACTTCTCTCATATGATTGGTTTGTATTTCTCTTACCAAAGTTCAGTAGTGACACCCATGAGCTTTCAAAACGGTTGTCAAACTTTCAGTCAAATTTGTAGCACATTTGATGCTAGCCGCAGTAGCTCATGCCTGCAATTTTAGCACTTTGGGAAGCTAAGGTGAGAGAATCACTTGCGCTCAGGAGTTCAAGACCAGCATGGACAACATAGTGAGACCTCGTGTCTGGAAACATTTTAAAAAATAAGCTGGATGTGGTGGCATACACCTATACTCCCAGCTACCTGGGAGGCTGAGGTGGAAGAATCGCCTGAGCTCAGGAGGTTGAGGCTGTAGTGAGCCATGATCGTGCCACTGCCCTCCAGTCTGAGTGACAAGGTGAGACCCCTGACTCAAACGAATAAAAAAGTAGCACATTTGTAGTCAAGAGTATGAATTTCCAAACTACTTTTTGTGCTATATTTTAGAAGCTGAACGTTATTTTTTCCTTTACTTTAAAATTTGATATCTTGTCTTTCTTTAAATTTTAATTTTTTATTGATACATGGGGTACAAGTAAGGATTAACTACACAAGTAGGCTGCATGCATCTTGTATTTTATGTTTCGTATTATGGGACTTTTTTTTGGAACAAGGTGACCAGAGAGGGAAAGGAGGGGAGGGGAAGAGAAGGGAGGGGGGAGATAGAAGAGAAAGGACAGAAAGAAATCCAAATTCCAAAGCTATTTTCTTTATGAGTCTGTCACCTGAAAGAATTAATCACTATCCCTCCGAGCTCTCCCAGTACTTTGAAGAAGTCTCTTTTATAGCTATTATAGCACTTATATCGCTGCCTTTCAATTCTTTGTCTTCTTGGACTTTTTTTCCCTCCTGCCTGACTGCAAAACAAGAACTACTTCTTACTTTTTTTGGTATTCTCAGCTTCTGGCTCAGTTCTTAGATAAAGTAGCTGCTCAATATATATTTATTAAGTGAACAGTAGCTGAAAATTAGCTCCAGAAATTTAAACCAATCACATAAATTGATTTACTTAATCAGAGTTCTGTTGAAGATTTAGACTCATTCTCTGAATCAGACTTCTTTTTTTTAAACATATTTTTTATTATACAATTGTGGGATACAGTTAAGGGTTAGGTATACAAATGTGCATCGTTCAGGCACCCTTGTTAATAAGGGGTGTCTCCCCATCCCCAGACAGATATTGACTACCCTTAGTCCCACCTCCCTCCCCCTTCCTACCTCCCCCAAAGTTTCCCACCACTGTCAGTTCTTTTTTATAGTATTATGGTAGATGTTCAAGGTCCACTGTATGAGTGAGAACATGTGATACTCAGATCTTTGTTTCTGTGAGTGATCACTCAGTATTATAGACTCTAGTTCCATCCAGGTTGCTGCGAAAATCATGATTTTGTTCATTTTTATGGCTGCATACTATTCCGTCATGTATATGTACCACATTTTATTCATGCATTTCTCTTTTCATGGACATCAAGGTTGGTTCCAGGTTCTTGCTATTGTGAACAATGCTGTGATAAAAATACGTGTGCGGGTATATTTTTAATAGAGTGATTTAAGTTCTTCAGGGTATATTCCCAGTAAGGGAATTGCAGGGTCATATGGGAGATCGATATTTAGAGCTTTCAGGAATCGACACACTGCTTTCCACAGAGGTTGCACTAGTTTGCACTACCACCAGCAGTGTAGAAATGTTCCTTTTTCCCCATACCCTCTCCAGCAACTGTTATTTTTTGTTATTGATAATGGCCATTCTGACTGGACTTAGGTGGTATCTTAGTGTGGTTTTGATTTTCATCTCCTTGATGATTAGTGAGGTTGAACATTTCTTCATGTGTCTGCTGCCTGCTTGGATGTCTCCTTTGAGAAATGTCTGTTCATATCTTTTGCCCACTTTATAATGGGGTTATTTTTTTCCTCTCAGCACGTTTGAGTTCCTTGTAGATCCAAGATGTCAAGCCTTTGTCAGACCTGGCGTTGGCAAATACATTTTCCCAGTCTGTGGGCTGTCTCCCTGCTCTACTGATGGTTTCTTTGGCTTTGCAGAAGCTTGTCAGTTTAATGAGGTCCCACTTGTCTATCTTATCTCTTATGGCCTGCGGGTTTCGGGATTTGTTCAGGAATTGGATGCCAGTTCCAATTTCCATAAGGGTATGTTCTGCATTTTCCAAGGTTCTTATGGTTTGAGGTTTTACATTTAAGTCTCTGATCCATTTAGAGTTAATTTTTGTGCATGTGGATAGATAGGGGTCCTGTTTCAATCTTCTGCATATGGTACACCAGTTTTCCCAGCACCATTTACTAAATAGGTTCTCCTCTCCCCGGTAGTAGGTGGTGGAGGCTTTTTCGAAGATGAGTTGATTGAGAAATTGAGGTTTAGCTTCTGGAATCAAAATTCTATTCCATTGATCTATATGCCTGTTTTTGTACCAATACCAAGCTGTTTTGATTACTGTAGCTTTATAGTAAAGTTTGAAGTCTGGTAATGTGATACCACCTGCTTTGTTTTTTTTTTGCTGAGGATTGTTCTGGCTATTCTTGGACGTTTGTGTTCCCATATGAATTCCTGTGTTGTTTTTTCTAGGTCTGAGAAGAATGTTGCTGGTAATTTGATGGGTATTGCATTAAATCTGTAGATTGCCTTAGGTAGGATGGACATCTTCACAATGTTGATTCTTCCAATCCATGAGCAGGGGACATTTTTCCACTTGTTTGTGTCATCTTTGATTTCTTTGAGCAGTGTTTTGTAGTTTTCATTGTAAAGGTCTTTCACGTTTCTGCTTAGGAAGATGCCAAGATATTTCATTTTTTTGTGGCTATTGTGAATGGAATTGTGCATTTTATTTGGGTTTCTGTTTGTTTATTATTGATGTAAAGAAATTCAATTGTCTTTTTTACATTTATTTTATAAGCTGAGACTTTACTAAAGTCCTTTATCAGTGTAAGGAGGGTTTTGACAGATTCTCTTGGGTTTTCAAGGTACACGATACATGTCATCTGCAATGGGAGAAAACTTGACTTCCTCTTTTCCTATTTGGATACCCCTGATTGTCTTCTCTTCTCTGTTTGCTCTAGTTAGGACTTCCAATACTATATTGAACAGGAGAGGTAAGAGTGGGGATCCTTGTCTTGTTCCAGTTTTCAGGGGAAATGGTTCCAATTTTTGTCCGTTTAGTAGTATGCTGGCTGTGAGTTTCTCGTAGATGGCTTTTACTATTTTGAGGTATGTTCCACGTAGGCCTAGATGTTCAAGGGTTTTTATCAAGAAGGGG
>NW_007221528.1:0-5941 GCF_000164805.1 Carlito syrichta | reverse complement strand
AACTCACTTATGACCTGTCTCTGGGTCTCCCCTCCAACCAACCAGAAAGTGGAAAAAAAAATAACAGCCATATTTGTTAGATGACAAGGTTTTAACTTTGTGTGCAACAAAACCTTGAGTTGCCTTTGTGAGTTAAGTTGTGAGGTCTGGTCAGCTTGCAGACAAATAGAGAGGGCCTTGAGAATTGAGTTTCCATGATTTGTGGAGGGATAATCACAGTGCTGTTCAGAAAGAGAGTTGGTTCATTCGATGTCTCTTTAGAGCGAATCAAAGCTTCACTGGAATTTACCTAACTGGCAGTCATTATTTTGAACCCTATTCATTTTGGTTAAACCTATCTCATGTGTCCAAATGACATGGTCCTTTCAGAGGCCTTTAGGGAGTGAGACCCACAGCAGGCAGGTGTAATGATGAAATCTATCTCAACAGTGACCCTACATTAGTCAGTATTCCTTAGAGACGTCTGGTATTTGCCATCCATTTCCTTTGTCTTCCCACCTTACCTTCTGGTTGCTGAAGATACAAACAGCCCTCTTTGCCCTGGCTCCTCTTACTCTCCCAGTAACTAAGCAACTTACTTCTCATTTCTTAAACAAATACCATGGTCTTCTGACTTTTTCTAGACCCTATTGTCAAGTGAAAACTATTGATGGCTCCTTCCAACAAAAAACGAGCATCACTCCCTACAACATTCCTGAATTCTAGTTCATTAGCATAGGGTATAGACATCATGTGTCACTTTTTGGGAATTTTCTCTCTTGTTTGACTAAAGATGCTGTAGTGGCCAAGAACATCTTCCAAGAGAATAATGGTCCTCAGGGACAAGAAAGTAGTTAGACCAACAGTCATGATCACTAGGCTACAAATACCAGGCAAGAACTTGCTGCCTTACCGATGGTAGAATTGTTACTTATCAAAGAAGAGGACCTTTGTGATCTCCTCATCAAATGGCTTCATTTTATCCATTAGAAAATTTGAACTCAGGTAGGTAAATCTATTTCCTCACAGATTTGCAACTACACAGTGAGGTCATAACCCAACCTTCCTAATTCTTCCTAGTTTAGTGACCTTTTTGCAATGCTATATTCAGATCAGAATTCCTTTGTTTGTTTATTAGCATATCCTGAGTGTTGTATTCTTTCTCAAGCTTAAACAGCCCTGTGATTTATACTCCTGTCATTTCAAAGCTACTCTAAATCTTCCAGGCCTCCTTCCAGGCACATTGGAAGAGAGCTTTCCTTAATCTCACTACACTTGCTACCAACAAATTCATTCCTGCCTTCTGTCCTTATTGTTCTTATTAACAAGTTGAGCCCATGTTGCTATGGAAACAGGCACGCCTTTTAGTCAACAGATAAAATGGAAGGGAATGGAGGAGATTTCCACCTCAACAAATATAACCACAACAAACAATGGACTATATTGGATTATACCCGCTAGCTATGCAATTGAAAGGGTAATACCTTCCTTTGACCTCTGTTTTCAATCTAATAAAATTGTCTTTCTCGGGAAAAGAAGTTGGTGCTGATATTTTGGTTTTGGCAAGCGGGGTCTGGGGTTGAGGAGCAAGTCATGTTCTCTGACAATAAAACTAGAATTTCATCCTTCAGCTGGAATCTGAAGGCGAAGTGTGTCTTTCACAGGTACTTAGTATGCTTGAGAAACATTAAACTGAATATCAAAGCTTGATTTTCCTGCAACTGCAACCCACTCAGAGAGCAATGGCGGAGGATGGAGCCTGGGCAAATCTAGACAGGAACTTCTTCAAAGAATCTTAAAGCAGAACCTGGAAACACTGCAATTAGGAAATAAATTCCTTTTCTTCAGCAAAACAATTCTGTGCTCCTAGTCAGTGGAGGCTTTTATATACTTTCTTCAGTTAGCTAATGAACCATAAAAAGCAGGTATATATAGTATTGAGTCCTGAATCCAGGGAATGTTGTTTTCTTTAATCTTCTAAATTGTAGTGGTATATGCTTCAAAAATGGATATTTACTGTCCTCAAAATAACTAGTAAACTTAGAAAAATAAGACACAAGCAATGGCCTAAATATGGTTAAATAACAAATCCCACTGACAGAGTATAACGGAAAGTCAGGTAAGACATTAGTCTTCCTTGGAAGTAATGTATAAGAGGATTTTCTTAATTTTCATCATTTTTTCTCCACTCACCACTGCTTCCTCCATCCCACTTAAAACTGTTATGATAGCTAGAATAAGGCAATATGGCATGATATAATTCATCTGATCATAACAGCTCGTTTTCAGTCCTCATCTCAAAATTTGCTAGTGGTATAAAAGTCAACTTCCATTTGTGGGGCCACACTTTTCATCATGTGACCTCAATCTTCTTCTCAAGCATCAAATCATGGCACTCCCCTTTGTTCCATTCCTTCTTTGCCCTAATTCTACCAAATTAGCTGGGAAAAAAAAGTTTAGACTTTTAAAAATCAGCATGTACTCTTTCCTTCTGCATAATGTACATGTTATCTGTTCCTACCTGATATCTTGTTACTTACTCTGTAAATTTGATCTGACTTGTTTCTCCTTCTGAAAGTATTTGTCAATAATATTAACATATCTTTATGATGAATCTTCTTTATGAAGATGTTTTGGAGAATGACTCTTCAGGTGATCTCAGGCCCAGAACATTTTTACTTCTCTCATATGATTGGTTTGTATTTCTCTTACCAAAGTTCAGTAGTGACACCCATGAGCTTTCAAAACGGTTGTCAAACTTTCAGTCAAATTTGTAGCACATTTGATGCTAGCCGCAGTAGCTCATGCCTGCAATTTTAGCACTTTGGGAAGCTAAGGTGAGAGAATCACTTGCACTCAGGAGTTCAAGACCAGCATGGACAACATAGTGAGACCTCGTGTCTGGAAACATTTTAAAAAATAAGGTGGATGTGGTGGCATACACCTATACTCCCAGCTACCTGGGAGGCTGAGGTGGAAGAATCGCCTGAGCTCAGGAGGTTGAGGCTGTAGTGAGCCATGATCGTGCCACTGCCCTCCAGTCTGAGTGACAAGGTGAGACCCCTGACTCAAACGAATAAAAAAGTAGCACATTTGTAGTCAAGAGTATGAATTTCCAAACTACTTTTTGTGCTATATTTTAGAAGCTGAACGTTATTTTTTCCTTTACTTTAAAATTTGATATCTTGTCTTTCTTTAAATTTTAATTTTTTATTGATACATGGGGTACAAGTAAGGATTAACTACACAAGTAGGCTGCATGCATCTTGTATTTTATGTTTCGTATTATGGGACTTTTTTTTGGAACAAGGTGACCAGAGAGGGAAAGGAGGGGAGGGGAAGAGAAGGGAGGGGGGAGATAGAAGAGAAAGGACAGAAAGAAATCCAAATTCCAAAGCTATTTTCTTTATGAGTCTGTCACCTGAAAGAATTAATCACTATCCCTCCGAGCTCTCCCAGTACTTTGAAGAAGTCTTTTTTATAGCTATTATAGCACTTATATCGCTGCCTTTCAATTCTTTGTCTTCTTGGACTTTTTTTCCCTCCTGCCTGACTGCAAAACAAGAACTACTTCTTACTTTTTTTGGTATTCTCAGCTTCTGGCTCAGTTCTTAGATAAAGTAGCTGCTCAATATATATTTATTAAGTGAACAGTAGCTGAAAATTAGCTCCAGAAATTTAAACCAATCACATAAATTGATTTACTTAATCAGAGTTCTGTTGAAGATTTAGACTCATTCTCTGAATCAGACTTCTTTTTTTTAAACATATTTTTTATTATACAATTGTGGGATACAGTTAAGGGTTAGGTATACAAATGTGCATCGTTCAGGCACCCTTGTTAATAAGGGGTGTCTCCCCATCCCCAGACAGATATTGACTACCCTTAGTCCCACCTCCCTCCCCCTTCCTACCTCCCCCAAAGTTTCCCACCACTGTCAGTTCTTTTTTATAGTATTATGGTAGATGTTCAAGGTCCACTGTATGAGTGAGAACATGTGATACTCAGATCTTTGTTTCTGTGAGTGATCACTCAGTATTATAGACTCTAGTTCCATCCAGGTTGCTGCGAAAATCATGATTTTGTTCATTTTTATGGCTGCATACTATTCCGTCATGTATATGTACCACATTTTATTCATGCATTTCTCTTTTCATGGACATCAAGGTTGGTTCCAGGTTCTTGCTATTGTGAACAATGCTGTGATAAAAATACGTGTGCGGGTATATTTTTAATAGAGTGATTTAAGTTCTTCAGGGTATATTCCCAGTAAGGGAATTGCAGGGTCATATGGGAGATCGATATTTAGAGCTTTCAGGAATCGACACACTGCTTTCCACAGAGGTTGCACTAGTTTGCACTACCACCAGCAGTGTAGAAATGTTCCTTTTTCCCCATACCCTCTCCAGCAACTGTTATTTTTTGTTATTGATAATGGCCATTCTGACTGGACTTAGGTGGTATCTTAGTGTGGTTTTGATTTTCATCTCCTTGATGATTAGTGAGGTTGAACATTTCTTCATGTGTCTGCTGCCTGCTTGGATGTCTCCTTTGAGAAATGTCTGTTCATATCTTTTGCCCACTTTATAATGGGGTTATTTTTTTCCTCTCAGCACGTTTGAGTTCCTTGTAGATCCAAGATGTCAAGCCTTTGTCAGACCTGGCGTTGGCAAATACATTTTCCCAGTCTGTGGGCTGTCTCCCTGCTCTACTGATGGTTTCTTTGGCTTTGCAGAAGCTTGTCAGTTTAATGAGGTCCCACTTGTCTATCTTATCTCTTATGGCCTGCGGGTTTCGGGATTTGTTCAGGAATTGGATGCCAGTTCCAATTTCCATAAGGGTATGTTCTGCATTTTCCAAGGTTCTTATGGTTTGAGGTTTTACATTTAAGTCTCTGATCCATTTAGAGTTAATTTTTGTGCATGTGGATAGATAGGGGTCCTGTTTCAATCTTCTGCATATGGTACACCAGTTTTCCCAGCACCATTTACTAAATAGGTTCTCCTCTCCCCGGTAGTAGGTGGTGGAGGCTTTTTCGAAGATGAGTTGATTGAGAAATTGAGGTTTAGCTTCTGGAATCAAAATTCTATTCCATTGATCTATATGCCTGTTTTTGTACCAATACCAAGCTGTTTTGATTACTGTAGCTTTATAGTAAAGTTTGAAGTCTGGTAATGTGATACCACCTGCTTTGTTTTTTTTTTGCTGAGGATTGTTCTGGCTATTCTTGGACGTTTGTGTTCCCATATGAATTCCTGTGTTGTTTTTTCTAGGTCTGAGAAGAATGTTGCTGGTAATTTGATGGGTATTGCATTAAATCTGTAGATTGCCTTAGGTAGGATGGACATCTTCACAATGTTGATTCTTCCAATCCATGAGCAGGGGACATTTTTCCACTTGTTTGTGTCATCTTTGATTTCTTTGAGCAGTGTTTTGTAGTTTTCATTGTAAAGGTCTTTCACGTTTCTGCTTAGGAAGATGCCAAGATATTTCATTTTTTTGTGGCTATTGTGAATGGAATTGTGCATTTTATTTGGGTTTCTGTTTGTTTATTATTGATGTAAAGAAATTCAATTGTCTTTTTTACATTTATTTTATAAGCTGAGACTTTACTAAAGTCCTTTATCAGTGTAAGGAGGGTTTTGACAGATTCTCTTGGGTTTTCAAGGTACACGATACATGTCATCTGCAATGGGAGAAAACTTGACTTCCTCTTTTCCTATTTGGATACCCCTGATTGTCTTCTCTTCTCTGTTTGCTCTAGTTAGGACTTCCAATACTATATTGAACAGGAGAGGTAAGAGTGGGGATCCTTGTCTTGTTCCAGTTTTCAGGGGAAATGGTTCCAATTTTTGTCCGTTTAGTAGTATGCTGGCTGTGAGTTTCTCGTAGATGGCTTTTACTATTTTGAGGTATGTTCCACGTAGGCCTAGATGTTCAAGGGTTTTTATCAAGAAGGGG
>NW_007221527.1:0-1398 GCF_000164805.1 Carlito syrichta | reverse complement strand
CTTAGGTTGATTTCATATCTTGGCTATCGTGACTAGTGCTGTAGTAAATATGGGAGAGCAGGTCACTTTTCAATATTTATTTCCTTTGGGTATAATCCCAGTAGTGAGATTGCTGGATCATATGGTAATTCTATGATGAATGTAGTAAAGAACCTCCATACTGTTTACAATAACAGCTGTACTAATTTACACTCTAATCAATAGTGTATAAAGGTTTCCATTTCTTCACATCCTCACCAACACTTGATTTATTTTCTTTGTGATAATAAGCATTCTAACAGGAGTAAGGTGATATCTCATTGTGGTTTTCATTTGAATTTTTTCCTGAAGATTAGTGATCTTATGCATGCTTTTCATATGCCTGTTGGCCGTTTGTATGTCTTCTGAGAAATTGGGTTATTTGTTTTCTTGCTATGGAGTCACTTGTGCTCCTTATGTATGTTAGATGTTAACTTCCTATCAGATGTATATCTTGCTAATATTTTCTCCCATTCTCTAGGTTGTCTTTGCACACTGTTGACTGTTTCATTTGCTGTGCAGAATCTTTTTAGTTTACTGTAATCTCATTTGCCTATTTTTGCTTTTGTAGCTTGTACTTTTCAGACCATATCCAAAAAATAATTGCCCAGACCCACATTATAAAGCTTTCCTTTTATGTTTTCTTCCAGTAGTTTTATAGTTTACATTCTTACATTTAAGTCTTTAATTCATTTTGAGTTGATTTTCATATATGGTGACGGCTAACATTCTAATTTCATTCTTCTGTATGTAGATATCCAGTTTTCCCAACACCATTTATTGAAGAGACTGTCTTTTTCTTACTGGGTGTTCTTGACACCTGTGTTGAAGACCAGTTGACTTTAAATGTGTGGATTTGTTTCTTGGCTCTCTATTGTATTCCATTGGTCTATGTGTCTGTTTTTATGCCAGAACTACACTGTTTGGATTGCTGTAGCTTTGTAGTCTAGTCATGCACCACATAACAACATTTCAATTGACGATGAAACACATATAGGATGGTGTCTCTATTAGATTATAATGGAGCTGAAAACTTCATATCACCTAGTGATGATGTAGCTCTCATAATGTCATAGCACAACATATTACTCACGTTTGTGGTGATACTGTTTAAAACAAAACTACTGATTAGCAAGTCATTTAAAAAGTTAAAGAAATTACAATCAATGTCCTAAAAAATAGAAAATAACTTATAAAATAAGGGTATATCCTTGGTGTCATTGGGGATAGATAAAAATAAATATATATATTTGATACTGCTATATACTGCATTTGTTTTAATGTCTTATTACAAAAAAGTTTAAAAGTTATAAAATTTAAAAGTTAATGAAGTAAAATGTTACAGTAAGCCAAGTTAATTTATCGTTGAAGAAATTAAAA
>NW_007221526.1:0-564 GCF_000164805.1 Carlito syrichta | reverse complement strand
CGGGTGAGAGTGGGCATCCTTGTCTTGTTCCAGTTTTCAGGGGCAGTATATTGGCTGTGGGTTTCTTGTAGATGGCTCTTACTATTTTGAGGTATGTTCCATTTATGCCTAGATGTTCGAGGGTTTTTATCAAGAAGGGGTGCTGTATTTTATCAATAGCTTTTTCTGCATCTGATGATATAATCATGTGATTTTTGTTTTTACATCTTTTGATGTATTTAATTATGGTCTTACGGATGTTAAACAGCCTTGCATCCCAGGGAAGAAGCCTACTTGGTCATGGTGGATGATTTTTGAGATGTGTTGTTGAATCCAGTTTGCTAGGATCTTGTTGAGAATTTTACCATCTATGTTCATCAAGGATATTGGCCTGTAGTTCTCTTTCTTTGTTGAATCTTTACCTGGCTTGGGTATCAATGTGATGTTGGCTTCATAAAATTATTTGAGGAGCATTCCATCTTTCTCAATTGCCTGGAATACTTTCAATAGGATTGGTATCAGTTCCTCCTTGTATGTTTTGTAGAATTCTGCTGGAAAAGCCATCTGGTCCAGGGCTTTTTTTGC
>NW_007221525.1:0-805 GCF_000164805.1 Carlito syrichta | reverse complement strand
GATTGCTCTAGCTAGGACTTCCAAAACTATGTTGAACAGGAGAGGTGAGAGTGGGCATCCTTGTCTTGTTCCAGTTTTCAGGGGCAGTATGTTGGCTGTGGGTTTCTTGTAGATGGCTCTTACTATTTTGAGGTATGTTCCATTTATGCCTAGATGTTCGAGGAGTTTTTATCAAGAAGAGGTGCTGTATTTTATCAATAGCTTTTTCTGCATCTGATGATATAATCATGTGATTTTTGTTTTTACATCTTTTGATGTATTTAATTATGGTCTTACGGATGTTAAACAGCCTTGCATCCCAGGGAAGAAGCCTACTTGGTCATGGTGGATGATTTTTGAGATGTGTTGTTGAATCCAGTTTGCTAGGATCTTGTTGAGAATTTTACCATCTATGTTCATCAAGGATATTGGCCTGTAGTTCTCTTTCTTTGTTGAATCTTTACCTGGCTTGGGTATCAATGTGATGTTGGCTTCATAAAATTATTTGAGGAGCATTCCATCTTTCTCAATTGCCTGGAATACTTTCAATAGGATTGGTATCAGTTCCTCCTTGTATGTTTTGTAGAATTCTGCTGGAAAGCCATCTGGTCCAGGGTTTTTTTGCTTTTGTTTTTGTTTTTGTAGGTAGTTTTCTTATGACATAGTCAATTTCCTGGTTTGTTATTGGTCTATTTAGGATCTCAATTTCTTCTTGTTTCAACCTGGGGAAGTTGAGTGATGTCTCAAAGTCCTCCATTTCCTTTAGGTTTTCAAGTTTGTTTCCATACAAGTATACATAGTAGTCTTGGATAAGCTTTTGTATTTT
>NW_007221524.1:0-12644 GCF_000164805.1 Carlito syrichta | reverse complement strand
CTAGGACTTTGAAGTATGGGCCAGTCACTGGTACACCCAAGGCAGAGGTAGGCTATATATTGAGGTACTCATTATGGAGGAGGCCCAGTCAATTAAAATCCCATTGCAAAGGGGGGTCAGTTACTGTTGCACCAATTATGGATGAGGGACAATCACTGGGGCAACCACCACATAAGAATTCTAATCACTGGTTCACCCATTACCGAAGAAAACCAGTCACTTTTGACCCCTCTCACAGAAGAGAACCAGTCAGTGGGGCAACAAATCCAGAGGTGGCCATTCTAATCACTGGTGCACCCATTACAGAAGGAAACCAGTCACTTTTGACCTCCCATCACAAAAGACAACTAGTCACTGGGGCAAAAAATAACAGAGGTGACCATTCACTAGGACTCCCACAACAGTGGAGGACAGGACTAGTCATTAATAAACCCAACACAAAGGAGGCAACTCTCACAGATGAGTTACAGTAACTGGACCAAAGATTATGAAGGAGAGACTGTCAGTGGAATAATCTTCACAGAGAAGTGCCAGTCAACAAATCATAAAACAAAAAAAGGAGGGGATGTCACTGAGGCACCCATCAGACAGGAGACTCAGTCATTGGTACACCCATTATAGAGGAGTGCCAGTCACGGAGTCACCTATCACAGAAGACAAGAAATCACTAGAGTGCCCATAAATGAGGGGGTCAGTAAATAAGACACCCATCACAATGGCAGTCCCATCACAGGGATACTTCTCACAGTGGAGAGCCATGCACTGGGGCACTCACACAGAGGAGGGTTAGTCACTGTGGCATCTATCACAGAGCAGGCCCTGTCACTGGGGCATTCACTATTGAGAAGGGCAGTCATCAGCACAACTATTACAGAGTAGGGCCAGACACTTGCAGACCCATCACTGCAAAGGGGCAGTCACTGAGACACCCATCACAAAAAGGGTTAACCACTGAGACACTTAGTATGGTGGGGGCCCAGTCACTGGGGCATATGTCACAGAGAAGAGTCAGTCAATGGGACAATTCACAGAGGAGAGTCCGTCACTGTGGCACCAATCAAAGAGGAGGGCTAGACACTAGAACACCAATTATGGAGGAAACACAGTAATTGGGCACCCATCACATAGAAAGGCCAGTCATTGGGGCAACAACTATGGAGGAGTCCCAGTTATTAGCACATTTATCACAGAAAAGAGGTAGTCTCTGGTACATATTACAGAGAATGTTCAGTCATTGGGGTGACAATTAACAGAGGAGGCCCAGTCACTGAAGCATCCATATGGAGGAGGCTCATTCACTATGAGACCCATCGCAGTAGAGGGTTAGTCACTGGAGCACCCATCACAAATGAAGGCCAGCCACTGTGGCAACAATTTCAGGGGAGTCCCAGTCACGGAGACACATTTTATGAATGAAGCCCAGTCACAGGAACACCCATCACAGGGCAGAGTTAGTTACTGTGGCACTTATAAGATATGAAGGTCAGTCACTCATGCACTCATCACAGAAAAGACCAGTCACTGGGGCATCCATCATAAAGGACAGACAGTCACTAGGGTAGCCATAACAGAGGAGGACCTATCACTGGGTCACTCAATATGGAGGAGGGACAGTCATTGTGACAAAAAGTATAGATGATGACCAGTCCCTGGGCAACCTATTACGAGGAGGGCCAATCACTGAGACACCCAAACAAAAAAGGGTTTATCACTTGGAAACCCATTATGCAGCAGACCCAGTCACTGGGCAGCAATCACAGAGAAAATCTAGTCATTGGGGTACCAATCAAAGAGGAGGATCAGTCACTGGAGCACACATAACAGAGGAGGACAAGTAATTGGAGCACCCATCACTGAGAAGGTGTAGTCATGGAGCATCCATCACAGAGGGGAGTTATCATCACAGAAATGGCAAGTCATTAGGGCATTATCACAGAGCAGGGCCAGTCACTTGTCACCCATCACAGAGGAGGGGCAGTCAGGGAAGCACCTATTACAGTGGTGAGCCAATCATGGGTCACCATTCATAGAGGAAGGGTAGTCACTGGAATATCCATCCAAGAGAAGGGTTAGTCACTGTGGCACCTATAACACGGGAAAGTCAGTCACTGGGACACTCATTAAGAAGGAGGGGCAATTACTGGGATAACCTTCACAGGGGAGAGGTAGTCACCATAACAACCATTATGGTGTAGGTCCAAGCACTGGGCTAACAATTAGGAAGGAGGGCCAGTCACTTTGGCATTTGTAAAGGGAGATCACAAGTCACTGGGACACCATTATGGTGGAAGTCCAGTCACTGAAGCACCAATCACAAAGGAGAACGTGTCACTGCTGCACCAAAACCAGAAATGTACTAGTAATTGGGACGCACATCAAAGAAGAGAGGAAGTCACTGTGGCATTCATTATAGAGAAGGTCTACTCACTGGGGCATCTATGACAGAGGATGCCTTGTCACTTGGAAAACCATTATGGAGGAGGGCCTGTCAATAGGAACCCATCAGAGAAGAGGCATAGTCACAGGGACATTCATAATGGAAATGAGTCAGTTAATGCATCTCCAATATACAAGGGGTCCAGTCACTGGGGTACCAATCACAGAGGAAGATCAACCACTCAGGCACCCATCAGAGTTTAGAATGTATCACTAAGGCACTCATTTTGGAGTAAGACTAGTCACTGGTCACCCACCACAGGGAAGAGCAAGTTACTGGGTCAACAATTAAGGAGGAGGGCTAGTCACTGGGACAACCATCACAGATTAGGTACAGTCACTGTGGTAGGTATCACAGAGAAGGTTCAGTCACTGTGGTACCCATTACAGGGGGACAAGTCACAAAGACAAACATCACAAAGAAGGACTCGACACTGGTTCACTAATTATGGAGAAAGTCAAGTCACTGGGACAACAATTACAGAGTGTGAGTCACTGAGGCATACATCACAAAGGAAGGCCAGTAATGGTGGCATTCATCACAAAGGAGGGCTAGTCACTGGGGCGCCTATTATTGAGAAGACCAAGTAATTGGAACCCCATCACAGAAAAAGGCAAGTCAATAGGGCAAAAATAATGGAGTATCGACACTCACTGGAGTACCAATCACAGAGGAGGTACTTTCACTGGTGCATTCACAATGAAGGGGGGCCGGTCACTTGGGAAATCATTACAGAGGAGAACCAGTCACTAGGACACCCATCATCAAGGAGGGCTAGTCACTAGGATATCAATTATGGATAAGGACCAGTAACTACAGCACTGATCACAGAGGAGGACCACTCACTGGGGAACACATCAGAAAGAAGGGTCATTCACTGGGGCATTTTTCACAAAAGGTGGCCAGTCACTGGGCACCCATTCTAGCAGAGGAACAGTCAGTAGGGCATCCAAACATAGGAGAGGAAGTCACTGGGACATCTATCACAGAAAAGAGCTAGTCTTTGAGGAACTCATCTCAGAGGAGTAATAGTCACTGAGACATCAGTTATGGAGGAGACACATTTACTGGAACACCCATCATAGAGGAGATATTGTCACTGGGGCACCCAATTTGGAGAGAAGCAGTCATGGGGCACCAATCACAGTGGAGGCTCAGTAACTGAGCATTCCTTATGGAGGAGTCCCAGAAACTAGAACAGCAATAGAGAGAGAGGGCTATTAACTGAGGCACCCATTTTGTAGGAGGTCAAGTTATTATGACACCCATCATAAAAGAGCGAATGACTGCAGCTCTCACCACCTATGATGGCCAGTTATTGGGGTACTGATCACAGAAGAGGAATGTCACTGTTGCATCCATTAGGGAGGTGACACAATCACTGTGAGACATGTAACAGAGGAGGGGCAGTCACTGGGCATGCAACATATATGAAGGCCAGTCACTGGAACACCAATCACAGGGGAATCCCAATCACAGTGGCACACATTATGGTGACCTAGTTACTGGGACACCCATCATAGAAAAGGGTTAGTCGCTTCACAACCATTACAGACGAAGACCAGACACTGGGCACCCATTACTGGGGAGGTACAGTCCCTGGGGCACCCAATATGGAGGAATGATAGTCACTAAACACCAATATGGAGGTGGCCCAGTCAATGGGACACTGATAACAGAGAAAGGCAAGTCACTAGGAGTCCAATAAACAGGAGGGTGATTCTCAGGGGCACCCATTTGGAGAAGGGCCAGAAACATTTCATTCATAACAGAAGTGGACTAGACACTCGGACACAAATTTTGGAAGATGACTAATCACAGGAACAACAATCATAGCTGGGGGTCGGTCATCAAGTAATTCATCATAGGAGGGCCAGTCCCTAGGGCACCCAACATAAAGTAAAGTAACTCAATGGGGCACCCATCATATAACAGGGTCAGTCAATGTGGCAACCATCACAGAGGCAGGTCAGTCACAAAGGCATGGATGAAGATAATGCTAAGTCACAAGGACATCCATTACAGAAGAAACCTTATCAATGGGGCACTCATCACAATGGAGAGCTAGTCACTGTGGCACTAATCATAAAGAAGAGGCATTTATTGAGATGCCCATTACAGAAGAGGGTCAGGCATTGTGGTACACATCACACAGGAGTGCCAGTCACAGAGACACACCTCACTAAAAGGGGATAGTCTCTGAGACATGGATTGTGAAGCATACCCAGTAAGTGAAACAGACATCACAGAATAGGGTTAGTCACTGAGGTAACCATTATGGAGGAGTGCCAGTAACTAGAGTTCCAATCACAGAAAGGACCCAGTCACTGGGGTAACCATAGTTGAGGGGGATAAATTCATTTAAAAAGTATTTATTATGTAGGAGTTCCATCACTGTGGCAACCATTACAAAGGTGAGCAAATCACTGGAAAACCCATGACAGAGGAGAGCCAGACACAGAAGCACACATCACTAATGAGAGCGAGTGACCAGAATATCAATTTTTTAAAAAGGGCCAATCACTGGGGCACTGATTTAGATAAGGGCCAGTCACTGGGACACCCATCATAAACAATGATCAGTCACTTGGGTAGTCATCACATAGGAGTGTCAGTAAGTGGGGCACATATTATAGAGAAGGCTCGGGGAATGGGGCACCTATCACGGACGATGGCTACTCATTATGTTGCCCATCAGAGGTGAAATTCAATTACTGGACCACCATCATAGAGGAGGACCAGTCACTGGGGCACCAATCACAGAAGCAGACATTCAGAGGGTCAATCCTCACAGAAGAGACATAGTCACTGAGAAACACAAACAGAACTTGTACTGTGAGACTGATAACAGAGGAGGGTCAGTCACTGTGACAACCATCACAGTGGCAAGGCAGTCACTGGGACACACATCATGGGGAAGGACAGTCACTGAGACACCCATCAAAAAGGAGGACTTGTCAATGGGTCACCCACAAAAGAAGAGGTTCAGTTACTGGGACACCCATTACAGAGGACAGCTAGTCACTAGGGCACCCATTATGGAGGATGGTTAATCAGTGGAGCACAAGTCAAAGAGGAGGCACATGATAAGGAGGGCAAGTCACTGAGGCACTCATAATGTAGAAGACCCAGTCACTGGGGCAGCAATAACAGTTGTTAGTTGATCAGTCATCTGTCACAGAGGGAGAAGAGTCACTGTGGCTTTTCCCAGAGGAGATCCAGTAACTGTAAAGTTATCCTAGTGGAGGACTCTTGTTAGTGGCCACCCATTACAGAAGAGGGTCCATCACTGGGACAGCCATAACAGAAGAGGGCTGATCACTAGAGCACCTATCACAGTGGGGGACCAGTCATGGGACACCCATAAAAAGGAGAGCCATTCACTGTGGCACCCATCACAGAAGCAGTCCAGTCATGGAGGCACCCTTCACAGAGGAGGACAAGTCACTGGTACACCCAATAGAGAAGGGCTACTTACTGTGGCATCCAAAGTTACTGGTGCATCTATAACAGATGAAAGTCAGTCCTTGGGGCATCCATTATGGAGGAGGGCTACTCACTGGCGCACATATTGTGGATGAGAACCAGTCATTGGGACAACTTCATAGAAGAGGGTCTGTCACTGGTAAAACATGATGTTGAAATACAATCACTGGGCCACCAATCACAGGAAGAACCAGTCAAGGAGCACAAAGAGATAAGAAGGCCCAGTAACTGGGGCACCCATCACAGAAGAGGACCCATCACAGATACACCCATCACAGATGTGGGACAGTCACTGGGGTACTCATAAAGAAGTACTGTCTCCAGGGAAAATATCAAAGAGAGGAATCACACTGGGACACCCATCATTTAGGAGAGCTAGTAACTAGGTCATCCATTATGGATGAGGACTATACAATGGGGCACCTATCACAGAGGAAAGACAGTCACTGGGGCACCCATTAGGGGAAGACCTTCTCACTGAAGCACCCATCACAGTGAATTGTTAGTCTTTCAGGAAAAACCTCAAAGAGGAGTCCCTGTCACTGGGTCACTTATTGGAAGGCAGGTTAATCACTGTGGTACTGATCACAAAGGAGGACCAATCACATAGGCGTCCAACACAAAAGAGACATAGTCATTAGATTACCAATCTCAGAGGAGGTCTAGTCACTGGGGAACCAATCACAGAAGACTAATTACTAAGACACCCATCATAATAGAGGACAAGACTCTGGGGAACCCATCAAGGAGGAGACCAGTCACTGGAGTACCCATCCCACATGAGGGCCAGTCACTGGGACACCCAATCAGAGGGGAGATTTGGTCACTGGAGCAGAGATCACAGAGTAGAATCATTTAATGATGCACCAAACACAGGGAAAGTCACTGAGACATCCATCAGAGAAGGATCAGTCATAAGACAGTCATCACAAAAAAGTGCCAGTTACTGGGGCACCCATCACAGAGGTGGGTGAGTCACTTGGGCATCCATTTTGGAGGACGACTAGTCACTGGGACATTCATCAAAAGGTGGGCTAATCATTAGGGCACCCATTATGGAGGAGGTACAGCAAATGAGACAAATCACCATGGAGACAGGAAACTTTGGCACTCAAAACGAAGGAGGACTAGTCACAGCGTCAGCCATTATGTATAAGACCCACTCACTGGGGAAGTGATCACAGAGAAAAGTTAGTCATCAGGGTACTGACACAGATGAGGAGCAGTCACTGGGGTATTTTTCACAGGGGAGGGCCAGGCAATGGGGAAAACAGCATAGAAAAGGGCCATTTACTGGGGCACACATCACAGAGGAGGGCCATTCACTGGGGCAATAACTACACAGAAAAGCCCATCAATGGAGTACAGATCTTAAAAGAGAGCAAGTCAATGAGGCACTGAGCACAGAGGAGGGTCAGTCGCTGAGGCTACATCACAGAGGCGGACCAGTCATGGGACAGTCACCCCAGAAAAGGACAAGTCACTGGGCCACCCATTACAGAGGACGACCAGGTACTGGGCGTCCAACACAGTTGAGGGACATTCACTGTATAAAACATAAGAGAAGGGGGCAAGTCATTGTTGCAAATATCTCAGAGGAGGATTGGTCATGGGGACATGCCTCACAGAGGAGAGTTAGTCACTAGGGCAACCATTATAGAGGCCCAGTCATAGAGACATATGTCACAGAGGAGAGTAAGTCACTGTGACAACCATTACAGAGGACAGCCAGTCGCTGGGGCACCCACCAAAATGAAGAAATTTTAATTGTGATTCTCGATTTGGAGGAAGAGTAGTTTCTGTGGCACCAGTCATGAAGAATCCCCATTCAATGGAACACCTATTAAGAATTATTCAGAATCACTGGAACACCCTTCATAGGAGACAACCATTATGCAGGAGACCCAAAGACTGGGGCACTCATCACAGAAGAGAAATAATTATTGTGATACTCATTGTGTTGGAGGCAATGTTACAAGAACATTATTTCAGAAGAGGTTTTGTATCTGGGGCACACATTGCAGAGGTTAGCCAGTCAGTAGGACACCCATCACAGAAGGGACCCAGTAATTACAGTCCCCAAAAGGCACTCAACCAATCACAGAGACACCTATCGAAGAGGATGATTAGCTGTTGGGGCACCTATTATTTGTGAAGACCAGTCACTGGGGCACCAATGACAAAGGAGGCACAGTCACTGTAGTACACATTGTGGAGGAGACTCGTTCACTTGGACACACATAAAAATGAGGACAAGTCTCTAGGGTACCCATTATTAATAAGGCCCATTAAATGTGACACCCATCATAGAGGAGAGTTAGTCATTGATGGAACCATTATGGACTAGTCATTCATGGAACCACTAAGGCACCATTCATAGAGAAGACCCAGTCATTGGGGCACTCATAATAGAGAACAGCTAGGCAACGTGACTTCAATTATGAAGGAGGCCCAGTTACTAGAACATCAAGTACAGAATAGAGTTATTCATTGTGGGACCCATTATGGAGGATGTCTGTCACAGGGGTATCCATCACAGAAGAAAACTAATCACAGGGGAAACCCTCACAAAGAGAGCTAGTCACTGGCACACCTAACACAGAGGAGATCCATCAGAGTGGAGTTTACTTCACTGGGTACCCCATCAAAGAGAAGGTGAGTCCCTATGACACCTGTAACAGTGAAGGGCCAGTCACTGGGTCATCCATCATATCTTAATGCCAATCAGTGCGGCACCAATCAAAGGGGAGGTCTTGTCTCTGAGTCACACATTATGTATGAAGCCTGGTCACTGGGACAACCATCACCATGGTGGACCACTCAATGGTTCTCCCATAATGGAGGAGTCTCAGTAAGAGTGACACCCATTCACAATAACAAGGAAAAAAAATCAAATACCTTGGCATATTCCTAATCAGAGAGGTGAAAGATCTTTACAATGAAAATGACAAAACACTGATCAAAGAAATCAAAGATGACACAAGCAATTGGAAAAAGATTCCAAGCTCATGCATTGGAAGAATCAACATTGTTAAGATTGTCATTCTACCAAAGGAAATCTACAGATTAAACGCAATACCCATTAAATTGCCAGCATCATTCTTCTCAGACATGAAAATGGCAATACAGGAATTCATATGACACCATAAACGACCATGAAACACCAATACAATCCTCAGCAAAAATCAACAAGCAGGCTAAACAAACAACAAAGCAGGAGGTATCACACTCCCAGACTTTAAATTCTATTATAAAGCTACAATAACCAAAACAGTCTTGTATTGGTACAAGAACAGGGATATAGACAAATGTACCATGATATAGATTCCAGTAGCAAGAGCTCATCTTCGACAAAACCTCCACCACGAAGACTGGGGAGAGGAGAGTCTATTCAGTAAATAGTGCTGGGAAAACTGACTGATCACATGCAGAAAATTAAAACAAGTTGCCTAACTATTAACATACACAAAATTCAACTCTAAATGTTCAAAGATCTAAATGCAAACGTCAAACTATAAGAACCTTAGAAAATGCAGGAAATACCTTTATTGAAATTGTAACTGGCCACCAATTCCTGATCAAAACCCCAAGCGCTCATGTCATAAAAGATAAGGTAGACAAGTGGGATCTCATCAAACTTGCAAGTTTCTGCAACATCATAAAAAACCATCGAGTGTGGAGAGATGGCTCACAGAATGGGAAAAAAATATTTTCCCACTGTATGTCTGACAAAGGCCTAATATCTAGGATCTACAAGGACCTCAAATGTGCCGAAAGAAAAATTGAAATAGCCCTATTACAAAGTAGGCAAAAGATATGAATAGACAGTTCTCAAAAGAAGATATATAAGCAGCCAACAGATACTTGAAAAAATACTCAGCCTCAACAGTCATCAAAGAAATGCAAATTAAAACTACACTGAGATATCCCCTAATTCCAGACAGGATGGCTATTATCATTAACTCAAAGAACAACAGATGCTGAAGAGGATACGGTGAAAAAATAACACTTTTACACTGCTGGTAGGAGTGTAAACTAGGACAGCCTCTGGAAAATAGTGGGCGATTCCTAAAAGATCTAAAAATCGACCTTCCATAAGACCCGGCAATCCCAGTACTGAAAATATTCCAGGAAGATCTCAAATAACTCTATTAAAAAATACCTGCACATGTGTTTATTGAGGCAAGAGCATGGAATAAACGAACTGCCAATCAAAAGAGGACTGGATTTTTAAAATATGGTACATATATACAATGGACTATTATGCAACCATAAAGAAAAAAATTTTGAACTTCACAGCAACCTTTATGGAATTAGAGTCTATAATACTGAGTGATCTTTCACAGAAAAAAAGACTTGAGTATCTCAAGTTCTCACTCATAAGTGGACCTTGAACATGTATTGTAATACTGTAAGAAAATGATTGGCAGTAACAGGAAACTGCCAGGAGGGCACGGAGAAGAGGAATTGGCAGTAGTGGGAATCTGCCCGGAAAAAGTGGGGCACACCTCATCAACAAGGGTACCTGCATAATGAACATTTGAATACCTTAATCTGAATTGTATCCCACATCTTTCTTTTATTTATTTTTGTTTTGAGTTGGAGTCTCACTTTGTTGCCCAGACTGGAGTGCAGTGGCCACTCCCAGCCACCACAGCCTCTACCTGTTGGGCTCCGGCGATCCTTCTGCCTCAGCCTTCCAAGTAGCTGGAACTACGGGTGTGCACTACCTCTCCTGGCTCATTTTTGATTTATTGTAGAGATGAGATCTCGCCAAGTTACCCAGGCGGGTCTCAAACACGCGGGATCAAGCAATCTGCTCACCTCAGCCTCCCAAGGCACGGGATTACAGGCTGAGCCACTGAGCCCGGCTTGTATCCCACGTTTTTACACTAAAAAATAGTGTTTTTTTAAAGCGACCCCCATCACAGAGAAGTGATAATCACTGTGGCAAACATGGAGGAGGTCCAGTCACGACACCAATCACAGAAGGCCAGTCACTGGGACACGCATGACACAAGAGACTGAGTAATTGGAGCACCATTTTTGGATAGAACTAGTCACTAAAACAACCATCACAGATGAGGGTCAGTCATTGGCACTGTCATCACACTAGAAGGCAAGTCACCAGGGCACTGGTCATGGAAGAGTAGAAGTTACTGGGGAATCCATCAGAGATCAGGATCATCTACTGTGTATCTGTCACTGAGGAAAGCCTGTCACAAGAGCATGCATTGCAGAGGAGGAGTAGTCACTGGGAAAATACTACACAAGAGGGTTTGTCACTGTTGCACCCATCATGGGGGAGACCCAGTCCATGGGGCACCAAACATGAAGCAGGACCAGTAACTGAGACTCCATTACAGAAGAAGGGCATACATTGGGACAGTTATCACAGAGAAAGACAATCATGGGAACCCAATGAGAAAGGAAGGTTACTCACTGGGACACCCATTATTGAGGAGGCCCTGTAAGTGGGATTACCACCACAGAGGAGTGCTAGGCTCTAGGACAACCATTATGGAGAAGGCCTAGTTACTGGAAACCCATCACAGATGAGTCCAGTCACTTGCGATACTCAAAGCTGAAGAGAACCAGTCACTGGTCCACCAACTATGGAGAGTGTCAATCATTTGTGCAGTGATAATACAGAGATGCTGTTTACTTGTGAACTGATCAGGGAGGAGGATCAGTCACTGGAGCATTTTAAACAGAGGAAGGGCAATCACAGGATCAAACATAACAGAGGAATGCCACTCACGGAGGCACATATAACAGGAAGTATAGTCAAGGGGCACAAATCAAAAAAGGCCAATCACTAGGGTAACAATCACAGAGGAGTCTCAGTCAATGGAGCACTTATTATGGAGTAGGTCAAGTCACTGGGACACACCACAGAAGAGGGCCAGTGACTGGAAACTTAAATAGAGAGGAGGTTCAGTCACTGGGCACCCATAATGAAGGATGCCCTATCATTGGGGGAATCAACAAAGAGGAGAACCAGACACTGAGACACCCAACACAGAGGAATCCCATACACTAAGATACCTGTTACAGAGGTGGGTTAGGCACTAGGGCACCCATTATGGATGTGGGTCAGTCACAGGGGCACCAGTCACTGAGGAGGGCCAGTCACTAGGGCACCCATCAAAGAAGAGTGCCAGTCATTATGCCACACATAATTGAGGAGGAGTAGACACTGGGAAATCCATCACAACAAAAGGCTACTCACAGTGGCAAGCATCAGAATGGAAAGCCTGTCACTGGAACAACCATCACAGAGCAGAACAAGTTACTGAGGCACCCATTATGGAAGAAGGGCAGTCACTTGGGGACACTTTAAGAGGGGATCAGTCACTGTGGTTATGTTCACAGAGGAAGGACAGTAACTGGGTCAGTCATCACAGAGGAGACAAAGTCAGTGTGGTACTATCCTAGAGGATATCTTATCCCTGGGGTACCTATCAGAGATGAGGCACAGTCACTGAGGAAATTATCACAGAGGAGGGTCAATCATTGAAGAACTCATAACAGTGAAGGGGAAGTCACTGGGGGATCCATTAGAAGTGAACCCATTCACTGGGTCATCCATCACAGAGGAGGTCTAGTAACTTGGGTACCCATAAAAGAAGAGAGCCAGTTATTGTGGCACTCATCACTAAGAAGCACAAATAGCAGTGGTACTCATCCCAGAGGAAGGCAAATCACCAGAGTACCCATG
>NW_007221523.1:0-5819 GCF_000164805.1 Carlito syrichta | reverse complement strand
CAGGATCAGTCATAAGACAGTCATCACAAAAAAGTGCCAGTTACTGGGGCACCCATCACAGAGGTGGGTGAGTCACTTGGGCATCCATTTTGGAGGACGACTAGTCTCTGGGACATTCATCAAAAGGTGGGCTAATCATTAGGGCACCCATTATGGAGGAGGTACAGCAAATGAGACAAATCACCATGGAGGCAGGAAACCTTTGGCACTCAAAACGAAGGAGGACTAGTCACAGCGTCAGCCATTATGTATAAGACCCAGTCACTGGGGAAGTGATCACAGAGAAAAGTTAGTCATCATGGTACTGACACAGATGAGGAGCAGTCACTGGGGTATTTTTCACAGGGGAGGACCAGGCAATGGGGAAAACAGCATAGAAAAGGGCCATTTACTGGGGCACACATCACAGAGGAGGGCCATTCACTGGGGCAATAACTACACAGAAAAGCCCATCAATGGAGTACAGATCTTAAAAGAGAGCAAGTCAATGAGGCACTGAGCACAGAGGAGGGTCAGTCGCTGAGGCTACATCACAGAGGCGGACCAGTCATGGGACAGTCACCCCAGAAAAGGACAAGTCACTGGGCCACCCATTACAGAGGACGACCAGGTACTGGGCGCCCAACACAGTTGAGGGACATTCACTGTATAAAACATAAGAGAAGGGGGCAAGTCATTGTTGCAAATATCTCAGAGGAGGATTGGTCATGGGGACATGCCTCACAGAGGAGAGTTAGTCACTAGGGCAACCATTATAGAGGCCCAGTCATAGAGACATATGTCACAGAGGAGAGTAAGTCACTGTGAAACCATTACAGAGGACAGCCAGTCGCTGGGGCACCCACCAAAATGAAGAAATTTTAATTGTGATTCTCGATTTGGAGGAAGAGTAGTTTCTGTGGCACCAGTCATGAAGAATCCCCATTCAATGGAACACCTATTAAGAATTATTCAGAATCACTGGAACACCCTTCATAGGAGACAACCATTATGCAGGAGACCCAAAGACTGGGGCACTCATCACAGAAGAGAAATAATTATTGTGATACTCATTGTGTTGGAGGCAATGTTACAAGAACATTATTTCAGAAGAGGTTTTGTATCTGGGGCACACATTGCAGAGGTTAGCCAGTCAGTAGGACACCCATCACAGAAGGGACCCAGTAATTACAGTCCCCAAAAGGCACTCAACCAATCACAGAGACACCTATCGAAGAGGATGATTAGCTGTTGGGGCACCTATTATTTGTGAAGACCAGTCACTGGGGCACCAATGACAAAGGAGGCACAGTCACTGTAGTACACATTGTGGAGGAGACTCGTTCACTTGGACACACATAAAAATGAGGACAAGTCTCTAGGGTACCCATTATTAATAAGGCCCATTAAATGTGACACCCATCATAGAGGAGAGTTAGTCATTGATGGAACCATTATGGACTAGTCATTCATGGAACCACTAAGGCACCATTCATAGAGAAGACCCAGTCATTGGGGCACTCATAATAGAGAACAGCTAGGCAACGTGACTTCAATTATGAAGGAGGCCCAGTTACTAGAACATCAAGTACAGAATAGAGTTATTCATTGTGGGACCCATTATGGAGGATGTCTGTCACAGGGGTATCCATCACAGAAGAAAACTAATCACAGGGGAAACCCTCACAAAGAGAGCTAGTCACTGGCACACCTAACACAGAGGAGATCCATCAGAGTGGAGTTTACTTCACTGGGTACCCCATCAAAGAGAAGGTGAGTCCCTATGACACCTGTAACAGTGAAGGGCCAGTCACTGGGTCATCCATCATATCTTAATGCCAATCAGTGCGGCACCAATCAAAGGGGAGGTCTTGTCTCTGAGTCACACATTATGTATGAAGCCTGGTCACTGGGACAACCATCACCATGGTGGACCACTCAATGGTTCTCCCATAATGGAGGAGTCTCAGTAAGAGTGACACCCATTCACAATAACAAGGAAAAAAAATCAAATACCTTGGCATATTCCTAATCAGAGAGGTGAAAGATCTTTACAATGAAAATGACAAAACACTGATCAAAGAAATCAAAGATGACACAAGCAATTGGAAAAAGATTCCAAGCTCATGCATTGGAAGAATCAACATTGTTAAGATTGTCATTCTACCAAAGGAAATCTACAGATTAAACGCAATACCCATTAAATTGCCAGCATCATTCTTCTCAGACATGAAAATGGCAATACAGGAATTCATATGACACCATAAACGACCATGAAACACCAATACAATCCTCAGCAAAAGTCAACAAGCAGGCTAAACAAACAACAAAGCAGGAGGTATCACACTCCCAGACTTTAAATTCTATTATAAAGCTACAATAACCAAAACAGTCTTGTATTGGTACAAGAACAGGGATATAGACAAATGTACCATGATATAGATTCCAGTAGCAAGAGCTCATCTTCGACAAAACCTCCACCACGAAGACTGGGGAGAGGAGAGTCTATTCAGTAAATAGTGCTGGGAAAACTGACTGATCACATGCAGAAAATTAAAACAAGTTGCCTAACTATTAACATACACAAAATTCAACTCTAAATGTTCAAAGATCTAAATGCAAACGTCAAACTATAAGAACCTTAGAAAATGCAGGAAATACCTTTATTGAAATTGTAACTGGCCACCAATTCCTGATCAAAACCCCAAGCGCTCATGTCATAAAAGATAAGGTAGACAAGTGGGATCTCATCAAACTTGCAAGTTTCTGCAACATCATAAAAAACCATCGAGTGTGGAGAGATGGCTCACAGAATGGGAAAAAAATATTTTCCCACTGTATGTCTGACAAAGGCCTAATATCTAGGATCTACAAGGACCTCAAATGTGCCGAAAGAAAAATTGAAATAGCCTATTACAAAGTGGGCAAAAAGATATGAATAGACAGTTCTCAAAAGAAGATATATAAGCAGCCAACAGATACTTGAAAAAATACTCAGCCTCAACAGTCATCAAAGAAATGCAAATTAAAACTACACTGAGATATCCCCTAATTCCAGACAGGATGGCTATTATCACTAACTCAAAAAACAACAGATGCTGAAGAGGATACGGTGAAAAAATAACACTTCTACACTGCTGGTGGGAGTGTAAACTAGGACAGCCTCTGGAAAATAGTGGGCGATTCCTAAAAGATCTAAAAATCGACCTTCCATAAGACCTGGCAATCCCAGTACTGAAAATATTCCAGGAAGATCTCAAATAACTCTATTAAAAAATACCTGCACATGTGTTTATTGAGGCAAGAGCATGGAATAAACGAACTGCCAATCAAAAGAGGACTGGATTTTTAAAATATGGTACATATATACAATGGACTATTATGCAACCATAAAGAAAAAAAATTTTGAACTTCACAGCAACCTTTATGGAATTAGAGTCTATAATACTGAGTGATCTTTCACAGAAAAAAAGACTTGAGTATCTCAAGTTCTCACTCATAAGTTGACCTTGAACATGTATTGTAATACTGTAAGAAAATGATTGGCAGTAACAGGAAACTGCCAGGAGGTCACGGAGAAGAGGAATTGGCAGTAGTGGGAATCTGCCCGGAAAAAGTGGGGCACACCTCATCAACAAGGGTACCTGCATAATGAACATTTGAATACCTTAATCTGAATTGTATCCCACATCTTTCTTTTATTTATTTTTGTTTTGAGTTGGAGTCTCACTTTGTTGCCCAGACTGGAGTGCAGTGGCCACTCCCAGCCACCACAGCCTCTACCTGTTGGGCTCCGGCGATCCTTCTGCCTCAGCCTTCCAAGTAGCTGGAACTACGGGTGTGCACTACCTCTCCTGGCTCATTTTTGATTTATTGTAGAGATGAGATCTCGCCAAGTTACCCAGGCGGGTCTCAAACACGCGGGATCAAGCAATCTGCTCACCTCAGCCTCCCAAGGCACGGGATTACAGGCTGAGCCACTGAGCCCGGCTTGTATCCCACGTTTTTACACTAAAAAATAGTGTTTTTTTAAAGCGACCCCCATCACAGAGAAGTGATAATCACTGTGGCAAACATGGAGGAGGTCCAGTCACGACACCAATCACAGAAGGCCAGTCACTGGGACACGCATGACACAAGAGACTGAGTAATTGGAGCACCATTTTTGGATAGAACTAGTCACTAAAACAACCATCACAGATGAGGGTCAGTCATTGGCACTGTCATCACACTAGAAGGCAAGTCACCAGGGCACTGGTCATGGAAGAGTAGAAGTTACTGGGGAATCCATCAGAGATCAGGATCATCTACTGTGTATCTGTCACTGAGGAAAGCCTGTCACAAGAGCATGCATTGCAGAGGAGGAGTAGTCACTGGGAAAATACTACACAAGAGGGTTTGTCACTGTTGCACCCATCATGGGGGAGACCCAGTCCATGGGGCACCAAACATGAAGCAGGACCAGTAACTGAGACTCCATTACAGAAGAAGGGCATACATTGGGACAGTTATCACAGAGAAAGACAATCATGGGAACCCAATGAGAAAGGAAGGTTACTCACTGGGACACCCATTATTGAGGAGGCCCTGTAAGTGGGATTACCACCACAGAGGAGTGCTAGGCTCTAGGACAACCATTATGGAGAAGGCCTAGTTACTGGAAACCCATCACAGATGAGTCCAGTCACTTGCGATACTCAAAGCTGAAGAGAACCAGTCACTGGTCCACCAACTATGGAGAGTGTCAATCATTTGTGCAGTGATAATACAGAGATGCTGTTTACTTGTGAACTGATCAGGGAGGAGGATCAGTCACTGGAGCATTTTAAACAGAGGAAGGGCAATCACAGGATCAAACATAACAGAGGAATGCCACTCACGGAGGCACATATAACAGGAAGTATAGTCAAGGGGCACAAATCAAAAAAGGCCAATCACTAGGGTAACAATCACAGAGGAGTCTCAGTCAATGGAGCACTTATTATGGAGTAGGTCAAGTCACTGGGACACACCACAGAAGAGGGCCAGTGACTGGAAACTTAAATAGAGAGGAGGTTCAGTCACTGGGCACCCATAATGAAGGATGCCCTATCATTGGGGGAATCAACAAAGAGGAGAACCAGACACTGAGACACCCAACACAGAGGAATCCCATACACTAAGATACCTGTTACAGAGGTGGGTTAGGCACTAGGGCACCCATTATGGATGTGGGTCAGTCACAGGGGCACCAGTCACTGAGGAGGGCCAGTCACTAGGGCACCCATCAAAGAAGAGTGCCAGTCATTATGCCACACATAATTGAGGAGGAGTAGACACTGGGAAATCCATCACAACAAAAGGCTACTCACAGTGGCAAGCATCAGAATGGAAAGCCTGTCACTGGAACAACCATCACAGAGCAGAACAAGTTACTGAGGCACCCATTATGGAAGAAGGGCAGTCACTTGGGGACACTTTAAGAGGGGATCAGTCACTGTGGTTATGTTCACAGAGGAAGGACAGTAACTGGGTCAGTCATCACAGAGGAGACAAAGTCAGTGTGGTACTATCCTAGAGGATATCTTATCCCTGGGGTACCTATCAGAGATGAGGCACAGTCACTGAGGAAATTATCACAGAGGAGGGTCAATCATTGAAGAACTCATAACAGTGAAGGGGAAGTCACTGGGGGATCCATTAGAAGTGAACCCATTCACTGGGTCATCCATCACAGAGGAGGTCTAGTAACTTGGGTACCCATAAAAGAAGAGAGCCAGTTATTGTGGCACTCATCACTAAGAAGCACAAATAGCAGTGGTACTCATCCCAGAGGAAGGCAAATCACCAGAGTACCCATG
>NW_007221522.1:0-5467 GCF_000164805.1 Carlito syrichta | reverse complement strand
CCAGGCAATGGGGAAAACAGCATAGAAAAGGGCCATTTACTGGGGCACACATCACAGAGGAGGGCCATTCACTGGGGCAATAACTACACAGAAAAGCCCATCAATGGAGTACAGATCTTAAAAGAGAGCAAGTCAATGAGGCACTGAGCACAGAGGAGGGTCAGTCGCTGAGGCTACATCACAGAGGCGGACCAGTCATGGGACAGTCACCCCAGAAAAGGACAAGTCACTGGGCCACCCATTACAGAGGACGACCAGGTACTGGGCGTCCAACACAGTTGAGGGACATTCACTGTATAAAACATAAGAGAAGGGGGCAAGTCATTGTTGCAAATATCTCAGAGGAGGATTGGTCATGGGGACATGCCTCACAGAGGAGAGTTAGTCACTAGGGCAACCATTATAGAGGCCCAGTCATAGAGACATATGTCACAGAGGAGAGTAAGTCACTGTGACAACCATTACAGAGGACAGCCAGTCGCTGGGGCACCCACCAAAATGAAGAAATTTTAATTGTGATTCTCGATTTGGAGGAAGAGTAGTTTCTGTGGCACCAGTCATGAAGAATCCCCATTCAATGGAACACCTATTAAGAATTATTCAGAATCACTGGAACACCCTTCATAGGAGACAACCATTATGCAGGAGACCCAAAGACTGGGGCACTCATCACAGAAGAGAAATAATTATTGTGATACTCATTGTGTTGGAGGCAATGTTACAAGAACATTATTTCAGAAGAGGTTTTGTATCTGGGGCACACATTGCAGAGGTTAGCCAGTCAGTAGGACACCCATCACAGAAGGGACCCAGTAATTACAGTCCCCAAAAGGCACTCAACCAATCACAGAGACACCTATCGAAGAGGATGATTAGCTGTTGGGGCACCTATTATTTGTGAAGACCAGTCACTGGGGCACCAATGACAAAGGAGGCACAGTCACTGTAGTACACATTGTGGAGGAGACTCGTTCACTTGGACACACATAAAAATGAGGACAAGTCTCTAGGGTACCCATTATTAATAAGGCCCATTAAATGTGACACCCATCATAGAGGAGAGTTAGTCATTGATGGAACCATTATGGACTAGTCATTCATGGAACCACTAAGGCACCATTCATAGAGAAGACCCAGTCATTGGGGCACTCATAATAGAGAACAGCTAGGCAACGTGACTTCAATTATGAAGGAGGCCCAGTTACTAGAACATCAAGTACAGAATAGAGTTATTCATTGTGGGACCCATTATGGAGGATGTCTGTCACAGGGGTATCCATCACAGAAGAAAACTAATCACAGGGGAAACCCTCACAAAGAGAGCTAGTCACTGGCACACCTAACACAGAGGAGATCCATCAGAGTGGAGTTTACTTCACTGGGTACCCCATCAAAGAGAAGGTGAGTCCCTATGACACCTGTAACAGTGAAGGGCCAGTCACTGGGTCATCCATCATATCTTAATGCCAATCAGTGCGGCACCAATCAAAGGGGAGGTCTTGTCTCTGAGTCACACATTATGTATGAAGCCTGGTCACTGGGACAACCATCACCATGGTGGACCACTCAATGGTTCTCCCATAATGGAGGAGTCTCAGTAAGAGTGACACCCATTCACAATAACAAGGAAAAAAAATCAAATACCTTGGCATATTCCTAATCAGAGAGGTGAAAGATCTTTACAATGAAAATGACAAAACACTGATCAAAGAAATCAAAGATGACACAAGCAATTGGAAAAAGATTCCAAGCTCATGCATTGGAAGAATCAACATTGTTAAGATTGTCATTCTACCAAAGGAAATCTACAGATTAAACGCAATACCCATTAAATTGCCAGCATCATTCTTCTCAGACATGAAAATGGCAATACAGGAATTCATATGACACCATAAACGACCATGAAACACCAATACAATCCTCAGCAAAAGTCAACAAGCAGGCTAAACAAACAACAAAGCAGGAGGTATCACACTCCCAGACTTTAAATTCTATTATAAAGCTACAATAACCAAAACAGTCTTGTATTGGTACAAGAACAGGGATATAGACAAATGTACCATGATATAGATTCCAGTAGCAAGAGCTCATCTTCGACAAAACCTCCACCACGAAGACTGGGGAGAGGAGAGTCTATTCAGTAAATAGTGCTGGGAAAACTGACTGATCACATGCAGAAAATTAAAACAAGTTGCCTAACTATTACCATACACGAAATTCAACTCTAAATGTTCAAAGATCTAAATGCAAACGTCAAACTATAAGAACCTTAGAAAATGCAGGAAATACCTTTATTGAAATTGTAACTGGCCACCAATTCCTGATCAAAACCCCAAGCGCTCATGTCATAAAAGATAAGGTAGACAAGTGGGATCTCATCAAACTTGCAAGTTTCTGCAACATCATAAAAAACCATCGAGTGTGGAGAGATGGCTCACAGAATGGGAAAAAAATATTTTCCCACTGTATGTCTGACAAAGGCCTAATATCTAGGATCTACAAGGACCTCAAATGTGCCGAAAGAAAAATTGAAATAGCCCTATTACAAAGTAGGCAAAAGATATGAATAGACAGTTCTCAAAAGAAGATATATAAGCAGCCAACAGATACTTGAAAAAATACTCAGCCTCAACAGTCATCAAAGAAATGCAAATTAAAACTACACTGAGATATCCCCTAATTCCAGACAGGATGGCTATTATCATTAACTCAAAGAACAACAGATGCTGAAGAGGATACGGTGAAAAAATAACACTTCTACACTGCTGGTAGGAGTGTAAACTAGGACAGCCTCTGGAAAATAGTGGGCGATTCCTAAAAGATCTAAAAATCGACCTTCCATAAGACCTGGCAATCCCAGTACTGAAAATATTCCAGGAAGATCTCAAATAACTCTATTAAAAAATACCTGCACATGTGTTTATTGAGGCAAGAGCATGGAATAAACGAACTGCCAATCAAAAGAGGACTGGATTTTTAAAATATGGTACATATATACAATGGACTATTATGCAACCATAAAGAAAAAAATTTTGAACTTCACAGCAACCTTTATGGAATTAGAGTCTATAATACTGAGTGATCTTTCACAGAAAAAAAGACTTGAGTATCTCAAGTTCTCACTCATAAGTGGACCTTGAACATGTATTGTAATACTGTAAGAAAATGATTGGCAGTAACAGGAAACTGCCAGGAGGGCACGGAGAAGAGGAATTGGCAGTAGTGGGAATCTGCCCGGAAAAAGTGGGGCACACCTCATCAACAAGGGTACCTGCATAATGAACATTTGAATACCTTAATCTGAATTGTATCCCACATCTTTCTTTTATTTATTTTTGTTTTGAGTTGGAGTCTCACTTTGTTGCCCAGACTGGAGTGCAGTGGCCACTCCCAGCCACCACAGCCTCTACCTGTTGGGCTCCGGCGATCCTTCTGCCTCAGCCTTCCAAGTAGCTGGAACTACGGGTGTGCACTACCTCTCCTGGCTCATTTTTGATTTATTGTAGAGATGAGATCTCGCCAAGTTACCCAGGCGGGTCTCAAACACGCGGGATCAAGCAATCTGCTCACCTCAGCCTCCCAAGGCACGGGATTACAGGCTGAGCCACTGAGCCCGGCTTGTATCCCACGTTTTTACACTAAAAAATAGTGTTTTTTTAAAGCGACCCCCATCACAGAGAAGTGATAATCACTGTGGCAAACATGGAGGAGGTCCAGTCACGACACCAATCACAGAAGGCCAGTCACTGGGACACGCATGACACAAGAGACTGAGTAATTGGAGCACCATTTTTGGATAGAACTAGTCACTAAAACAACCATCACAGATGAGGGTCAGTCATTGGCACTGTCATCACACTAGAAGGCAAGTCACCAGGGCACTGGTCATGGAAGAGTAGAAGTTACTGGGGAATCCATCAGAGATCAGGATCATCTACTGTGTATCTGTCACTGAGGAAAGCCTGTCACAAGAGCATGCATTGCAGAGGAGGAGTAGTCACTGGGAAAATACTACACAAGAGGGTTTGTCACTGTTGCACCCATCATGGGGGAGACCCAGTCCATGGGGCACCAAACATGAAGCAGGACCAGTAACTGAGACTCCATTACAGAAGAAGGGCATACATTGGGACAGTTATCACAGAGAAAGACAATCATGGGAACCCAATGAGAAAGGAAGGTTACTCACTGGGACACCCATTATTGAGGAGGCCCTGTAAGTGGGATTACCACCACAGAGGAGTGCTAGGCTCTAGGACAACCATTATGGAGAAGGCCTAGTTACTGGAAACCCATCACAGATGAGTCCAGTCACTTGCGATACTCAAAGCTGAAGAGAACCAGTCACTGGTCCACCAACTATGGAGAGTGTCAATCATTTGTGCAGTGATAATACAGAGATGCTGTTTACTTGTGAACTGATCAGGGAGGAGGATCAGTCACTGGAGCATTTTAAACAGAGGAAGGGCAATCACAGGATCAAACATAACAGAGGAATGCCACTCACGGAGGCACATATAACAGGAAGTATAGTCAAGGGGCACAAATCAAAAAAGGCCAATCACTAGGGTAACAATCACAGAGGAGTCTCAGTCAATGGAGCACTTATTATGGAGTAGGTCAAGTCACTGGGACACACCACAGAAGAGGGCCAGTGACTGGAAACTTAAATAGAGAGGAGGTTCAGTCACTGGGCACCCATAATGAAGGATGCCCTATCATTGGGGGAATCAACAAAGAGGAGAACCAGACACTGAGACACCCAACACAGAGGAATCCCATACACTAAGATACCTGTTACAGAGGTGGGTTAGGCACTAGGGCACCCATTATGGATGTGGGTCAGTCACAGGGGCACCAGTCACTGAGGAGGGCCAGTCACTAGGGCACCCATCAAAGAAGAGTGCCAGTCATTATGCCACACATAATTGAGGAGGAGTAGACACTGGGAAATCCATCACAACAAAAGGCTACTCACAGTGGCAAGCATCAGAATGGAAAGCCTGTCACTGGAACAACCATCACAGAGCAGAACAAGTTACTGAGGCACCCATTATGGAAGAAGGGCAGTCACTTGGGGACACTTTAAGAGGGGATCAGTCACTGTGGTTATGTTCACAGAGGAAGGACAGTAACTGGGTCAGTCATCACAGAGGAGACAAAGTCAGTGTGGTACTATCCTAGAGGATATCTTATCCCTGGGGTACCTATCAGAGATGAGGCACAGTCACTGAGGAAATTATCACAGAGGAGGGTCAATCATTGAAGAACTCATAACAGTGAAGGGGAAGTCACTGGGGGATCCATTAGAAGTGAACCCATTCACTGGGTCATCCATCACAGAGGAGGTCTAGTAACTTGGGTACCCATAAAAGAAGAGAGCCAGTTATTGTGGCACTCATCACTAAGAAGCACAAATAGCAGTGGTACTCATCCCAGAGGAAGGCAAATCACCAGAGTACCCATG
>NW_007221521.1:0-8683 GCF_000164805.1 Carlito syrichta | reverse complement strand
TCACAGAAATGGGCCAATCAATAGGCCACACATCACAGAGAAGGGAATGTTACCAGGTCACCCATTTTTCAGGAGGCCTGGTAACTGGGACACATCTAAAAGAGTTGTGCAAGTTACCAGGGCCCTTCTTAAGGATGAGGACCAGTAAATCGTACTCCCATTACAAAAGAGGACCAGTCACTTGGGCACACATTATATAGGAGGGCCATTCACTGGAGCACCGATCACAGAAGAAGGCTAATCACTGGGGAACCCCTCAAAGAAGTGAACCAGTCAAAGGCACACCCATGATGGAGGAGAGTTAGTCACTGGAGTACCTATCACAGGGAAGTCAGTCACTGGGGCACTCATCAAAGAGGAGGTCAGTAACTGTGCCACCCATCAGAGTGGAGTGCCAATCACTAGACTCCCAACCAGAGGAGGCCAGTCACTAAGGTACCCATCACCGATTACTCAGGACCAGTTACTCAGGCATGGATTACAGAGAATAATTTACTGAAGCACCAATGACAGAGGAGGGCTAGTAAATGAAGCACCCAATACAGTAAAAGGACCGTTGCTGAGGCACCCATCAAAAGAAAGCCAGTCATTTTTGCCCCAATCACAGATGAAGCCCAGTCACTGGGATACCAATCATATAGGAGGCTCAGACAGTGGGGGACCCAGTAAGATTGTCAGTAACTGGTATAACCTTCACAAAGGCAGACCAGTCATGGAGACACCCAATAAAAAGGAGTGCCAATCACTTGAGCACCCATCACAGAGTAGATCCCATGAGTGGATCACCAATGACAAAGGACATTCAGTCTTCAAAGCACTCATCACAGTGAAGTCAAAGAGACACCCATGACTTAGATCAGCCATACAATGGGACACCAATCACAAAGGATGTCCAGTCACTGGGGCACCAGTCACTTGGCCACAATTAAGAGAGGCGGGCCTTTCACTGGGGCACACATTACAGATTAGGAATAGCCAATGAGGCACCCATCACAGAAGTGTCCTAGTAGCTTGGTTACCCATCACAGAGGAGGCCCCTTAATAGGTGTACCCTTCACAGGGGTGGCCAAGTCTGGGACACTATCCTAGAGGAGGGCTAGTGACTGATAAACACATCACAGAGGATATCCAGTCACAGATGCAACCAACACAGAGAAGGACCAGTCACTGGGACACCCAACAAAGAGGAAGGTTAGTTACTATAGCACCCATTTCAGAGGAGGACCAGTCATTGGGGAACCCGTTACAGATGTGAGCTAGTCACTGGGAAGCCCATCATGGAGAAGCTCTTGTTACTAAAACTCCCATAAGAGAGGAGGGTGGCTCACTGAGGCGCCCATTATAGAGGATGGCCTGTCACTGGTGCACTAATCACAGAAGAGTCTCAGTGACAAGAGTGCAGATTCTAGCGCAGGCCTAGTCAGTCCAGAGGAAAGCCAACCACTAAGACACTCATCCCAGAGGAATGCCAGTTGCTGAAGCCCCAATTAGGAGAATGGCAAGTCACTGAGGCACTGATCGCAGAGGAGGGACTGTCTCTGAGGAATTCATCACTGAAGAAATCTATTCACATGAGCACAAACCAGTGAGGAAGCCTGGTCACTGGGGCGTCCATCCCAGAGGAGGATCAGTTTCTGGAGCACCATCACAGAGGAGAGCTAGTCACTTAGGAACCCATCACAGAGTTGAGTTTGTCACAGAAGCAACCATACCATAGGAGGACCAGTCATTAGGGCACTGATTAAGAGGAGAACTAGTCAGTGGGGTACAAATCACGGAGAAGAACTAGTCATTTAGGTATCCAATCCAGAGGAAGGCCCATCTCTGAGACACCCATATCAGAAGAGGACCAGTCCTTAGAGCACCCATTAGAAGGAGAGCCAGACACTGGGACATCAATCACACAAGAGGGGCAAGCATTGGGACACCCATCACAGAGGAGGACCAGTCATTGGGGCACCCCTTACAGAGAGGACCCATCACCAGGACACCCATAACAAAGAAGGGCTTGTCACTGGGGCATTGTTTATGGAGTATGTTGTTACTAAGAGACTGATTGCAGAAGAGGGATCATCAAAAGAGCACACGTTATGGAGGAGAGCCAGTCACTTGGCCACCAATCACTGAGATGGCCCAGTCACTTTTGCTCCCATAAATGGAGGCGGGCTAGTCACAAGAGCACACATTATCTAGGAAACCAATTAACTGGGACAGTGATCACAGAGGAATGCTAGTCCATGGGGCACTTGTTATAGAGAAGGTTCAGTCACGGGCATTTTTCACATATGAGGGTCAGTTCTGAGACATCCATCACAGAGGAGACTCACAGTGTTGCACCTATAATAGTGGAGGTCCAGGCACCTTATCATATATCACAGAGGAGAACCAATCACTGGGAAACCCATAATAGAGAAGAATTAGTCACAGGGACAAAAATTAAGGAGGAAACCCAGTTACGGGAACACCAACCACAGAGGAAATCTATTCACTAAGACACTCATATAAAGAAGTGTCAGTCACAGAGCACTGATCACAAGAGAGGGACAGTAACTAGCGCACCAGTCGCAGATGAAGGGTCGGTCACTGGGAAATCTATCTCAGAGGAGTTCCAGTCATGAGGCACCCATTATAGAGGAGGGTCAATCACTAGGCAGCCATCACAGAAAAAGGCTAGTTAATGGGACACTCATCATAAAGAATCCCAGTCAGTAAGAAAAATATCACATAGGAAAGTCAGTCACTGGGTTACCATCGCAGAGGAGAGGCATTCACTGAGGCAAGCATTTCTGAGAAGGACAAGTCACTGAGGCACACATCCCAGAAGAGTCTGTGGCTGAGGCACTCATCCCAGAAGAGGGTCAGTCGCTAAGGCATCCATCCAATTGAGAACCAGTCTCTGGGGCACCCATCCCAGAGGATGGCCAGTCACTGAGACATGCATCAAGAGGGCAGTCAATCACTTGTGTACCGATCACTAAGAAGTTAAAATCATGGGGCAATTATCATAGAGGAGGGCCAGTCACTGGAACACCTATAAGAAGGAGTATTTGTTGGCCAGACACAGTGAGTCTACTCTTTGATGGGTGGCTCAGAACTGGCCCTCCTATGTGAAAAATACCCCAGTGACTGAACCTTCTCTTTAACTGGTGCCCCATGGACTAGTTTTTCTCTGTGATCACTGTCCCAGTTAATGAGTTTCCTACATAATGAGTGTGGTCCTGTGACTAGCCCTCTTCCATTATGGGAACCACAGTGACTGGGCCTTCTCAGTGATTGGTTACCAAGTGACAGGCCCTCCTCCATAATGTGTGCTCTTATGATGATCCCTCTTCAGTGATCAGTCTCCTAGTAATGACATACTCCACTGTTTTGGAGCACAGGTGTTTGAGACCAGTTGGAGCAAGTTGGTGAGACCTCATTTCTACAATAAATCAAGAAAAATTAACTGGATGTGATGATTTATGTTTGCAGTTCCTGCTAAATGGGTAGAAGAATCGCCTGAGCTCAGCAGACCGAGGATATGGTAGCCATAAAAGTACCACTACACTCAAGTCTGGGCAAAATATTGAGACTCCAACTCAAAACTCTGGAGGACAAGACACTTAGGAACAGAACGCAGAGAACACTTGCTAAAAGAAACATAATAAAGGAAGGCTAGGCAATGGGAAACCCATCAGAGAAAAGAGTTAGCCTTTGGGGCACCATATATAGAGGAGGACATTTCCCTGGGGAACCATCACAGAGGACAGCCAGTCACTGAGGCATCCATCCGAGAGGAATGTCAGTCATTGAGGCATCCATCACAGAGTTGGACTAGTCACTGATGCATCCATCCCAGAGAAGGACCAGTCATGGAGACACCCATTGGGATGATGGCAAATCACTGAGGCAACAATCCCAGAGAATAGCCAGTAACTGAGGCATCCATCTCAGAGGATGGTCTTTACTGTGACACTCATTAGGGTTAGGGTCAGTCATTGGGGCACCAATCACAGAGGAGGTTTATTCACAGAGGCACCAATTCTACAGGCGGGACTGTCACTGAGGCACTTATCCCAGAGTAAAATCATTCATTGCAGAGGAGGATCAGTTATTCAGGCATCATTTAAAGGAGGATAAGTCAGTGGAGCACCAATCACAGAGGTTGTCCAGTAACTGGGGCACCAATTCAGAGGAAAGTCTCACTGGGGAACACAAAGCAGAAACGTTAAAATGATGAGGAAAGTATTAGAAATGAGGATCAGTAACTGAGGCATTCATTTAAGACGAAGTCTGCAGGGGTCTTGACCCTGCAGGGATCGGGGTCTCTGGCAGTGTGATGGCGTCAGTGATTTAAACTGGAGGGATAGATATAAAGAGAAAGAAAGGGGGGAGAAAGAAAGAGACTGGACTCCAGTTCAAGTGACGAGAAGCCGTTTAATGGGTGTAATCCCAGAGCTTTTATCCCCAAATTCTGCAAACTTATCATCACAGGAACTCCTGCTGCTATGGTTACATAAAAGGAAGCATGTACCTTTTACGTGAACAAGTCCAGGTGTACACAGGACACCACCCACTCTCAAGCAGATGTATTTTTCAAACATAAAGAAAAACATGAAATTCTTATCCAGTTTATATGTACCCTTTAATTGTGTATAGCTTCATAACATCGTTCAATACTTACACCTGAAACAAACATAATGATATATTACCTTTTACTATTCTATGCTAATTCCAACTGGTTTCTATAAAACAGTTGGTGCTATGGTTACACTCTCCTAGCACCAGCCAGCCTAATTCAAACTTCACTGGCCCCCATAAATCAAACTGAACTAACCACACTTCTATAATAAAATTATTCCTAAATTTTTCTTAATTTACATAAACAATTTTCTAAAACCTATATCTATAAATTTCTAAAATCACATTAAGAGAACCTGTGACCTGCACTGAGGCGCCTCAATGTGACTCAAAGTCAAATATAAATTGTTTAAAAGCAAAAGACCATAAACCGTGGAAAATGGGAACAATAGACTCCCAGGTTTAGCTGTGTACATTCCGGTCTCAGAGTTTTCTGTTAGTCACCTGGAGCCTTTCCTGGTTGCTTGTGTCAAATGGAAAAGGAGGGAGGGATGGGCTCAACAGCTCCTGAACACATCCTAGTGGTCTCAGCATCAACACTCCTTCCTGATCCCTATCGCTCAGTGGGTCTCCATGGCTGGCTCCCAACATCTGCCCCTTTTTTTATTTTTTAGCACAAATCCATAAAACTCCATATTGAGCTGAGATATACCCTTCTTTAACACGCTGAAGATGATTGGAAGTAGACACAGCAATAATAGAATCACTGCTCCACAAATTCCCACATTAATGAATATAGACATTAACAATTTTTGATCAATGAATGAAGAAAAATTGTTGAATATAGAATTGGTCAATTCAGTAGACTGGAATTGCTTTTCAGCAACCGTCATGTCTTGAATTTCCTGATGCAATATAGTAAGGTCTATCCTCAAGTAAAAATTATTCCAAATTCCAAGAATATGATTTTTAAATTTGTCTCATGTGTGGACAGATGTATTTACCTCTAAAGTAGTGAGTCAAATCCATTTAAACTCAGAGTAGCATCAAAGAGCCAAACTAATTTTTAAAGTCAGAAGTTCTTGTACTATAGGTAGAACTGCTTCTTCCAAAGCATTAACTTTGCTCTCTATCTTGTGATCAATAATCTCTTGGGTAGCTAAAACTATAGAAACATTCTTAGATAACTGATCAGTGAAGGTCGCTGTGTGGACCCCTGAGCTAAAGCCACACCTGAAGCTGCTGCTGAAGTAGCAACAGCTATTAAGGATGTAATCCCCAAGACTACAGTGGGTAAAAACCATTTTTGTCTTTTCTCCAGAAGAGAATTGACTTCACACAATGTTTGTAGACCATACTCACCATACCAGCGAGATGACAATTATACTGGAACCATTAAGTATGGGAGTTGTTTAAGAATGAAAAACCTTCATAATAAACATCAGTTAAACAATTTGTGAGAATACAATTTTAACAAGATATTGAATACACATTATTGCGGTGATTAATTTTTATACTATGACATTCATTCCATACAAGAAAAACATGGAGACTGTAAACAAGCTCTTATTTTATAGGTATAAAATCACCCACGTGGTTGGGTTAAAACAATGGGCTTCAGGGCAGCAAGGTCCCAGCAAAGTCTATTCACTGATCACTGATTTTGATGAGGGCCAGTCAGTGAGGCACCATTCAAAGATGAGGGACAGTTACTGAGGCAGCCATTCCAGAGGAAAGCCAATCACTAAGGCACCCATCCCAGAGGAGTGCCAGTTGCTGGAGCCCCCATTAGGAGAATGGCAATTCACTGAGGCACTGATCACAGAGGAGGGACTGTCTCTGAGGCATCCATCACTGGAGAAGTCTATTCACATGGGCATAGACCAGCAAGGAAGACTGGTCACTGGGCTGTCCATCCCAGAGGAGGTTCAGTTTCAGAAGGACCATCACTGAGGAGAGCTAGTCACTTAGGAACCCATCACAGAGTTGAGCTTGTCACAGAGGAACCCATACCAAAGGAGGACCATTCATTAGGGCACTAATTAAGAGGAGAACCATTCAGGGGGTACAAAAAACTGAGAAGAGTCAGTCATTTAGTTATCCAACCCAGAGAAGGACCGCTCTCTGAAGCACCCATACCAGAAGAGTACCAATAATTAGGGCACCCATTAGAAGGAGAGCCAGTCACTGGGACATCAATCACAGGAGAGGGGTAGGCATTGGGGCACCCATCATGTAGGAGAGCCAGTCACTAGAACACCCAATAGGATGAGACATAGTCACTGGATTACTGATCACACAGGAAGGCTAGTTACTGAACTACACAACAAAAAGGAGTGATAATCACAGGGCACCCATCACAGAAGATAACCAGTCACTGGGAAATTGATTACAGAGAATTGTCAGACATTGGAACACTGATTGTAGAGGAGGGTCATTTAATTAGGCATGAAACTCAGAGGAGGGAAAGTCACTAAGACACCCATTGCAGAGTAGAGCTAGTCACTGAGGACCAGATCACAGAGGAGGCTCAGTCACTAGGACACCCATTACAGAGGAGAGCCAGCCCTGGGACAGCTATAACAGAAGTGTGCCTGTCACTGGGGCGTCCATCATGAAGAAAGCCCAATCACTTGGACATTGATCAAGGAGGTGAGGTTGTCACTTGGGCACCCTTAATGTAGGTTCAGTCACTTGGTCACCCATCACAGAGGCAAGAGAGTTATGGGGCACCCCTCAAGGAGGAGACCTAGTGACTGGGACACCCACACAGAAAAGGGTTTGGCAATGTGTCACTGGTAACAAAAGAGGGCCAATTCTGAGGCACACATTATGGTGTAGGGCCAGTCATTGGGACAACTGTCAAAGAGGAGGTTAAGTCACTGGGTGGCCCATCACTGATAAGTACTTATCACAAAAAACAGATTAACAGATTGGGCAACCAATAAGGAAATGACCCAGCTACTGGTAAACCTGTCACAGAGGAGGGCTAGTCACCTGCTTTGGTGACCTCAGTGACTGGCTTTATTATGTGATGTTTTTCTCACTGGACTGGGAGTCACCAGGGCATCCGTTACGGAAGGATGCCAGCCAATATTGTACCAAACAAAAGAGGCACATTCACTGGGACTTCCATAATGGCAGAGGGCTAGTCACTGAGGCACCCATTATGTAGGAGAGCCAGTAATTGGGGCAATGGTTGCAGAGGAAAGTTAGTAACTGGGGCATTCATTTCTGAGGATGATAAATCACTGAGAAAATTTTCACAGAGGAGGACCAGTACATGGGGTACCCATCAAAGAAGAGGGACAGTCAATATGGAGGAAGCCCAGTCACTGGGGGACCATTCACAGAAAAAAAACTCCTGCAACTCAACTCACATACTCATCACAAGAAGATTGAGTCACTAAGGCACCAATTTCAGAGAAGGGTCAGTCACTAGTCAGCCATTACAGATGGAGGCAAGTCACTAGGGCCCCAATTTTAGAGTAGGGTTAGTCACAGAAACAACAATTTCAGATGTGGGGTAGTTCACAGGGGCATTCAACACACATGAGGAACTGTCATTAGGGCAACCAGCACAGAAGAGCGGCTGTCATGGGGACAAACATCGCAGAGCAGGGCCAGTCACTGTGGCACACATCACAGAGCAGGGCCAGTCACTGAGGCACACATCACAGAGCAGGGTAAGTTACAAGTCATACATCATAGAGGAGAGCATGTCATTGGAACACCAATCACAGAAGTGGACATATCACTGTGGCACACATCTCATTCACTGTTGGGAGCCAACATCTATAGCTACATGGCTGAGGCCTGTAAAGGCCCATCTGGAAGATCACCTCTGACATAGGATATCACTTATACCTATAATATTGGTGTGTGATTAGTGACCAGTGTGCATACATGGCAGTAAAACTTATAAGTAAATATCAACATGCCTGATGGAGAGTGCACAGCAGAATTATTTTTCTCTGTCTTTCTAAGTTTTACTTCTTTCTAGATATTTATTAACTTCTATTTCCTGATAGACTGGGTAGTCAGCTCTTGTTCCCGAAAGCTATTTCCCCTAGGGCTAAGATTAGAAATTAAATTACCATGATAGTTTTGTCGCCCTGCCCCT
>NW_007221520.1:0-712 GCF_000164805.1 Carlito syrichta | reverse complement strand
TCCACAAATTCCCACATTAATGAATATAGACATTAACAATTTTTGATCAATGAATGAAGAAAAATAGTTGAATATAGAATTGGTCAATTCAGTAGACCGGAATTGCTTTTCAGCAACCGTCGTGTCTTGAATTTCCTGATGCAATATAGTAAGGTCTATCCTAAGTAAAAATTATTCCAAATTCCAAGAATATGATTTTTAAATTTGTGTCATGTGTGGACAGATGTATTTACCTCTAAAGCAGTGAGTCAAATCCATTTAAACTCAGAGTAGCATCAAAGAGCCAAACTAATTTTTAAAGTCAGAAGTTCTTGTACTATAGGTAGAACTGCTTCTTCCAAAGCATTAACTTTGCTCTCTATCTTGTGATCACTAATCTCTTGGGTAGCTAAGACTATAGAAACATTCTTAGATAACTGATCAATGAAGGTCGCTGTGTGGACCCCCTGAGCTAAAGCCACACCTGAAGCTGCTGCCGAAGTAGCAACAACTATTAGGGATGTAATCCCCAAGACTACAGTGGGTAAAAACCATTTTTGTCTTTTCTCCAGAAGAGAATTGACTTCACACAACGTTTGTAGACCATACTCACCATACCAGCAAGATGATAATTATACTGGAACCATTAAGTATGGGGGTTGTTTAAGAATGAAAAACCTTCATAATAAACATCAGTTAAACAATTTGTGAGAATACAATTTTAACAAGATAG
>NW_007221519.1:0-5002 GCF_000164805.1 Carlito syrichta | reverse complement strand
GTTCATTCCAGCTTTTGCTTTGAAGTTCTCGTATTAGGTGGGTACAAATTTAGCATTATGTTCTCTTGATATTGATGCTCTTATCATTATGTAGTAATCATCTTCACTCAAATATTTCTTAATATTAGTATAGACAACTCCAGTTTTCTTTTTATTAGAATTTTATGGTATCCCTTATTTCATCCTTTTACTTCTAAACTGTTTGAAAGGACAAAAGACCCAAATGGATTCAATCTAGCCAAAGAGCAGACATTTTATTTACTTAACTTTGTCTTTTTTTGTTTAGCAGTTCACTTTAATTTACTTTCTAATCATTATCCAAGGACAAAACCAGTTTCCCAGAGGTATCTATTAATAACTGTCTTACACCCTGCCAGCCTACTTTGCACTATTGAATTTTCTAGTCCAAATATTTGTCTTTCAGTCGTAAAGAACCAGGATGACCTAATGTATTGCAATCAGCCCTTTGGACCTACATGACAAAATCAGACCTCATCACCATGGCAACAGTTATGTGATTTACCCAATCATCTGCCTGTGCTTACCTGCCCCTTCATGATGACATAAAGCAGACCACCACCCAATCACCTTAATGACCTGCCCCCACCTAAGGAATGGTTTAAAAACCTCAAGCAGCAGCTGCCATGCTTTTCTCTATGCCCTAGCACCCTTCCCAATCTGGGGAAGTGAATCTTCTCTCTCTCTCTCTAATCTACTTTTGAAATACATTATTTTTCCTAATCCAATTTCTGTGCAATTATTTGCATCTTACCCTTGACACCAGCTCAGCACATGGGCCACTGCCCTAACAATTCTCACAGACCTAACACTATTATAGAAAAAAATCAGATCAAGTTAGTTAAAGTGGATTTTAAAAATAGATAGCATATAAGTTTTAGTTTTTTTGACCAGTCTGACAAAATTGCCTTTTAATCGAAATATTTAGGCCATTTACATTTATATAATTAATGATATATTTGGGGTGTAAGTCTACCATCTTTCTACCTGTTTTCTGTGTGTTTCATCTGTTCTTTGTTTCTGTCTTCTTTTTGATCAGAGGAGTATTTTTGTTATTGCATTTTTTGTCTTATTAATTATACCTCTATTTCATGATTTTTTGTGTGTGATGCTATAGGATTTACAATTTCCATTTTTCACTTGTCAAGTTCTAACTTTCAAATATCACTACATATAGGGTAAGAACCTTACAACACTATACTTCAATTTTCCCTTCTCATTATTGTAAAATATTTCACAAAACATTACAGCATGTTAAAAGCCCCAAAACACATTACTACTTTATTTTGTTATGATCAATATTTTTTATTATGATATTGTGGGGTACAGTTAAGGGTTAGGTATACAAGTACATTTCGTTCAGGCACCCTTGTTGATAAGAGGTGTTTCCCCATCCCCAGATAGATATTTACTACCATTAATCCCCTCTCCCTCCCCACCCCCATAGTTTCCCACTACTGTCAGTCATTTTCTTATAGTATTACATTGGATGTTCAAGGCCCACTATATGAGTGAGAACATGTGATACTCAGATCTTTGTTTCTGTGAGACATTATTACTTTAAATAGTCAACTAGCACTTAAATGATTTTAAATATAATAGAAATAGCTTCCTTATTACAGAAAAAATCAGATCATGTTACTTCCTTGCTTAAAATCTTTCAACAGTTTCCTGTTAAAATTCAATTAAATTCAAAACTCTGCATGTTTCATAATTTTAAGCTACTTAGGGGGAAGGAACAGGTTTGCAGCATCTGGTTCCATGCTCCTTTCATGAAAAGTTCTCAAGAACTCGTTCCATTATTAGCTTAATCTCCATTTCAGTGTAATTTACATACCAAAAACAGCGAATTGACCTAGACAGATGGTATAAACTATAAGACAATTTTGCCACCACTCACCCCAGCTCCAAGGTGGAAGGTATATTACAAAACCGAAGGACCATGTTCATCATCGTTTCACACAGTATCAGGTTTAGAGTAGATGGTTAGTAAGTATAGATAAGTAAAATGTTGAATAGATGATGTGTGATCTTTCTAATGATTCTTACCTACCTCTTTTAGTTTTCTCTACTTCCCTGTTTCCCAACAAAGTAGTGCAGCAGCTAATCATGAACTCAGCATCAATATTATGGAGCTGTGCTGATTGAATACCACACATCAGCCTCTCCTCACCTTTGCTAATGAGTCTGTGTCTTGTGGAATTTGATATGACAAGAAATGAGAGTGTCTACAACATTTTTTTATCCTAAAATACCTCTTTTAAAAGTGTCATTGGTAGACCTTCATATCCTGTTTATATCTTTCAAGTTTTTTTGACTTTGATGCCAACCTAACTTATCATCCCAGAATTTTTAAAAAATTAAAGTAATTTTAGTCTGTTATCACAGTTATTTTAATTTCCTCATTTCATACTTTCCTTAGTTTCACTATTTATTTTTGACAGTGATTGAACAAAACTGCACATAGTATTCTAAACATAGACATCCACAGTTTTTGTGTGGAGCTAGAGTATGGAGCTAAGTAAATTTTTTTTACCTTAGTACGTTATTAACTGTGCCCAGCCTACTGTCATACCCTTTGACCTCAAGGGCACACGAGGTATCCTACTTCTGGCAATGACTGGTATTTCCGAACTTAATGTCTTCCTTGTGTACTTTTACTCACTTGGAAATTCATGGACCTCCTCTTCTACCCCTTTTTGGATTGAGAAATATTTATTGAGTTTTCAGGACCTGGAATTTTACTATTTAGAACATCTTAAAATCATAGGTCAAATTTATGATACTGTTTATTCTGGATTTCCAATCACGTGTGTCTAAATAAAGTAGGTCTGGTACTAATCCTTGAGGACCCATTTTTTTATTTATTTCTCCCTGTGTTTTTCTATATCTAAATAGATTTGCTGTCCTCATACCTGGTCAAAGACCCTTTGAAAAATTCTCAGTAAACCATATACACAGATTCAATCTTGTCCATGTGTCTTTTTATTTATTTACTTATTTTTTTGAGTGGGGGTCTCACTCAGTCTAGAGTCTAGAGTGCAGTGGCAGGATCATGACCCACTGCAGCTTTGACCTCTTGGGCTCAGGCTATCCTTTCACCTCCCAAGTAGTTGGGACTATAGGCGGTGCCACCACATCCAGCTAATTTTTCTGTTGTTTTTTAGAGATGAAGTCTTGCTATATTGCCCAAACTGTTCTTGAACTCCTGGGCTTAAGTGTTCTTCCCACCTTGGCCCCCAAAGTGCTGGGATTACAGGCATGAGCTGTTCCACCTGGCCATCTATATACCTTTTTGTCCCCTCAAAAAAAAAAAGAAAAACTAACCCAAGATCAGTTAGACATGATTTCCTAGAACAGAAATTATGTGGCCTCATGCTTCCCATCTTGACCTCCGACTAGCATATTTACAGAAATCTTTTGCTATGATGTGAATGTCTGCATCCCCCCTAAAACCTATAGGCTGAAATATTTACCCCAAGGTGATAAGAGTTGGATGTGGGGTCTTTTAGAGGTAATTAGGAAGCAAAAGAGATTAGAAATAATTTAGAAAGTGAGAAGGTGATGCCTGTCTTCCAGAAAGCAAAACCCTGCCAGATGCAAATTCTGCTGGTGCCTTGATCTTCAACTTTCCAGTTTCTAGAACTGTGAGAAATAAATTTCTATTGTTTATAAGCTATCCAGTCTATGGGATTTTGTTGTAGCAGTCCAAACAGACTAACATATCTATGGTCCTGCCTTTTACTGTCATTTCCATCAGTTCATCTGGAATGGAAGTAGAATTTATGCCTGCTTGCTTGTGTGTGCTCATTCTCTCCCTGTCTTTCTCTCTCTCTCTCTCTCTCTCTCTCTCTCTCTCTCTCTCTCTCTCTGTCCCTCTCTCTCTCTCTCTCCTTCCCTTTCCTTCCTTCCTTCCTTCTTTTTTACCCCTTACTGCAGTTTTCTTAGAAACTCCCTGCCACCTAGTCACATGGGATTTTTGTTTGAGAATATTATCTTTTGAATGTGTGATGCATCTCTCAAGTCTGTCTTATGTTTTAAAACAAGGTGTTTTGAAAATCTAGAGATTTTCTGTAAGCGATATGCTCTTTTTAAAAAGACTCCTTTCCTCTCTGTTTACTTGCAGGAGGCATTGGCTGGCTCGCTTCCTCAGCACGTGGAATTTCAATGTCTGGTGATACTGTTACCTGGAGTCATTTTGCGTCTTTTTCTCTTAACTGGGTGAACAGTCCAATATCTTTCCCTTTCTTGTGGGCTCTGAAACAACTTTTCTTACCAAAACTAAACCTGCATCTGATCTATGTAAAGCATTCCACCAATTTAATTTGCATGTTGGTGATGGGAGTCCTCCATTAATCATTTTTTTCTCATTCTGTTGCCCAGGCTGGAGTGCAGTGGCACACTCACAGCCACCCCAGTGTCAACCTGCTGGGCTCAGGCAATCCTTCCACCTCAGCCATCCAAGTAGCCAGAACTACAGGAACGTGCTACCCCACCCAGCTAATTTTTGATTTATTGTAGAGACGAGGTCTTACCAAGTCACCCGGGCTGGTCGAAAACCTGTGGGCTCAGGCAATTCACTTGCATCAGCCTCCCAAAGAACTGGGATTACAGGCTGAGCCACTGAGCCTCCACTATTCTTAATTTACCTAATTTGATGTTTCTGGTGCTGTTAGCTGTCACTGCTACTCTGCTGGAATGACATTACTCCTGGAGTGCTGTTTTGTCTCTGTACCTTCCAACTCACCATGCTTAATGGAAGAGCATATGTGTCTTTGACATGCATGGACTGTTGCTCTCTTCGAATGCCCCACAACCCTTTGGAGGGGAGTAATTATTTATATAGTCATTCACTCATGTCTTCTTTAATCAGTGTTCATGAATTTCCTGCTGTGTACTAGACACTGGGACCTGAGGTCCTTGAGTACAATGAAGGAGGTCACTTCCAACAACCTGCTGGTCTTTTAGGGGTTATAATTGACTT
>NW_007221518.1:0-749 GCF_000164805.1 Carlito syrichta | reverse complement strand
CTCCCAAAGAACTGGGATTACAGGCTGAGCCACTGAGCCTCACTATTCTTAATTTACATAATTGATGTTTCTGGTGCTGTTAGCTGTCACTGCTACTCTGCTGGAATGACATTACTCCTGGAGTGCTGTTTTGTCTCTGTACCTTCCAACTCACCATGCTTAATGGAAGAGCATATGTGTCTTTGACATGCATGGACTGTTGCTCTCTTCGAATGCCCCACAACCCTTTGGAGGGGAGTAATTATTTATATAGCCATTCACTCATGTCTTCTTTAATCAGTGTTCATGAATTTCCTGCTGTGTACTAGACACTGGGACCTGAGGTCCTTGAGTACAATGAAGGAGGTCACTTCCAACAACCTGCTGGTCTTTTAGGGGTTATAATTGACTTTCTACCTTGACTCTGTAGGTTCCAATTATGAGAATTAAATACAAACTTGTGGGAGTGTGGGCTGGATTCTCTTCTTTTACTGTATTAATGATTCTACATGGCAATAATGTTATTGTTTAACCTTTTTTGCAACTCTTATGGTCACTTGCTGACTAGTTCTGCTGTGACTCAGACCCCTGACTTTCCCATCAGTATCTGCCTGGGACCTATGACCCTCTATTTTCTCCATTTATTTATTTATTAAAACTACAATGAATTAGATGAGGTACCTCCTAGATTGAGGCTACAGCTCTCTCACCTTTCTCTCCTATTTTTCATCACTGTTTTTCACTCTACTTTCAAGAAATCTTCTCAATTT
>NW_007221517.1:0-7324 GCF_000164805.1 Carlito syrichta | reverse complement strand
CAGTGTTCATGAATTTCCTGCTGTGTACTAGACACTGGGACCTGAGGTCCTTGAGTACAATGAAGGAGGTCACTTCCAACAACCTGCTGGTCTTTTAGGGGTTACAATTGACTTTCTACCTTGACTCTGTAGGTTCCAATTATGAGAATTAAATACAAACTTGTGGGAGTGTGGGCTGGATTCTCTTCTTTTACTGTATTAATGATTCTACATGGCAATAATGTTATTGTTTAACCTTTTTTGCAACTCTTATGGTCACTTGCTGACTAGTTCTGCTGTGACTCAGACCCCTGACTTTCTCATCAGTATCTGCCTGGGACCTATGGCCCTCTATTTTCTCCATTTATTTATTTATTAAAACTAAAATGAATTAGATGAGGTACCTCCTAGATTGAGGCTACAGGTCTCTCACCTTTCTCTCCTATTTTTCATCACTGTTTTTCACTCTACTTTCAAGAAATCTTCTCAATTTTAACTTGCACACCTCTATTGAATTTTTTTGTTAGCACTTTGAATTTCTAAAAAGCTTCTTTGCTTTTTTATCATTCCTTTTGCATAGGTACCTGTTCTCGTTTTATGGGTGCAATATCTTAACATTTCCGCAAGAATATTGTTGTTGTTGTCATTATTACTCATTCTACATACTACATTTTTTCTCTTTCTTGAGGTCCTTTTTTTTTTCTTATTCTGATTTTTTTTATGTTAGTGGCTTTCCTAAAATAACTGCTTATTCCTGGCTTTATATTCTTATTTGGGATTAAGGCATAGTGTAAATTAAGGTTCAAGATTGAGTTTCTATAACATAGAAGCTCCCAAAATACAATTGCCTAAATGCAATATAAGTTTATTTATGTCTCTCATGTGCAGACTAGAGGTATGGTTCCTGTTAGTGGGTCAACTCTTCTCTACAAAGTCATTAAGAGTCCAGCAAAAGGTGACTGTGGCAATTAGCACCAAGGGTTGGGGAAAGTACAGTGGAGAGAGAAGACAGGAAATTGTGAGAGTTAAGATATAACAAGAAGCTCCAGTAAAAGACGGAGGAAAAAATAAGTGGGGATGGTGACAAGTGGCAGTGACACTCAGACACCCAACCTGCTTATAGTTTGAGCGCAGAATGCCCAGACCTGGAGTATAGTCTGATAAACTTGAGGCACCTTTTCAGTCTAGAGAGAGATGTGGGAGCCAGAATAGAACTCAGGAACAGGGCCCAGGTGCTGTGTTGAGTGACCTAGAGCTTTAGTAGCTGGGTGCTTACTCCAGACTGTGTGGTAATAGCTGTAGAGGGCTTCTTGCCTTACACTCAGATTGATTCAAGGAACCAGGAGAGGACTTAGCATATGGGGTGACAAAAAAATGTATACACAATTTCAGAGATATTATCTATGTATTACTTTTTGAAGTTAAATTAAATTACAGTAGCAATGTGTACTGTGACATTTACTCAACCGTGTTTCCACCATTTTCTTTGGCCATTCTTCCTGTCACATGGTGATGTTAGCATTCATTTGATTAACGCTTCTTTTGAGCAAATGTCTTACTTAAAATATGTATACATTTTTTGGCACCCACAGAATATGTGGTTCCCTAAGTAATAGACTCTCTTTAATACCTTTCAATGAGTGGACACAGGAGGAATTTTTTTTTTTTACTCTAATGATAGCTTATGCTGAACAGATTAAGGCTGGTGAGCAAATAATTAAAATGCATCTTAAGGATATGAAAATTAATTAATAGAAACTGAAAAAGAAACAAAAAGGGAAGACACAGCAGGAGGACTGAACATTTTTACATGCACCTCATTAAGAACAAAATGGTAATTTCTGTATGAGGAAAAAAGAGGAAGATGTGAAATGAAAACTAATTGACTCAGCAAAGCACTTTCTATAACATGGAGTATAATTGGAAATGTTTCAGGAATGAAAGTGGGACATTTTACTAACACAAAAAAACCTGAAAATCAGTACATAAAATGAGAAAACTAAAGCAAAGTTTGTAAAAGAAAGCTGAAAAAGACTAATATTTTAGTGATGAGACATGTATATATTTTTTTCATATTATATGGACATAGAAACTGATATCTATAGGGTAGAGACACTAAAAAAACTATTTAGCTATCCATCCATCAGCCTATCAATATAGGAACATCACTGCACGGTTTTATTTTTATTTTTTTTTGAGGTATAAATTGAATCTAAAGTGAGGAAAACTTGAGAGAAAAATTCCCACATCGTGTTTATCTACAGATTTTGGTAAGTTACTGTAATAAGTACTGAATAGTAGCTGGGTGAGTTGGCTCATACCTGTAACACTAGCACTTTGGAAGGCCAAGGTAGGAGAATTGCTTGAGTCCAGGAATTTGAGACCAGCTTGGGCAAGATAGTGAGACCTAATTGCTACAAAAATAAATATAAAAAAATTAGCCAGGCATGGAGGCACATGACTGTGGTCCCAGGTACTTGGGAGGCTGAGGCAGAAGGATCACCTGTACCTACGAGGTTGAGGCTGTGGTGAGCAGTGATCATGCCACTGTACTCCAGCTTGGGTGACAGAATGAGACACTGACTCAACAAAATAAAACAAAACCAGGAAACAAAACAAAACAAAAACTGGGTGCAGTGGCTCATGCCTGTAACCCCTACACTTTGGGAGGCTGAGGTGAGATAATTGCCAGAGCCCAGGAGTTCGAGATCAGCCTGGGCAACATAGCAAGACATTACCTCTATGATAAATAAAAAATTTAGCTGGGTGTGGCATGTGCCTGTATTTCCAGGTACTTGGGAGGCTGAGGCAAAAGGATCACCTGAGCCCAGGAGGTCTAGCCTGGATGACAGCGTGAGACCTGACTCGAAAAAATAAAATAACCTGAAAGTCTTCAGACTGATAAGCATAATCTCCATAGCAAGAAAGAAACTGGAAGCAAATAACTGAAACCATTTTACAAATATTTTTATAAGAACAGTAGTAAACAGCATGGCCCGTAAAGAACAAATCCCATCAGACTATAATAATCTCTTCTGACAGAGTGACAAGTTAGCTGGATTTAGGGGGAGGTAATAAAAATTAGCTGACTTCACTGGGGATTTTGATTGCTGCTTGGGGAGCAGATAGCTGAGACAGTTTTGGGTAGTGATGACCAGTTAAGACGGAAATAGGGTGAGGCATTGAGTAGGGAAGTGATGCGTGAAGGCTGATGCCTTGCAAATGGTGGCCAGGGAGGCCTCTTGGAAAGGACACTTGAGTGGGGATCCAATGGTGACCATGAGCCAGTTATGTGACAATCCCAGGAAAGCATCCCACAGAAGGAGCACCTGGGGGAGACCTCAGTCAGGGCAGTCCAAGTGCCTTTAATAAAAGGGGTGGATATGGGATGATGAGAGGAAAGGGCAGGGAGGGGAATGCAGGTCCTTGTAGGTGTGTGATCAAGGGCATGGATGCCATTCAAGGACAAAGGGAAGAGGAGCAAGAGAGACTAGACTAGGAGGAAGAAGCAGAAAGAGGCTTTGAAGGAGAACAGAGGGTGGAGACTTGGACTAGGATGCTGATGGTGGACATAAGTAAGAGTGTCTAGATTTGGAAAATACGTAGAGGTAGACCTGGCCAATGGCTTAGATGTGGGGAGTGAGGAGAGTTAACCCAAGGATGATGCCTGGATCTGTGATAATGAGGCACCATTAGCTAAGATGGGAAAGGCACAATTAGCTTAAGGATGAGGTTTGGAGAAGTGGCTTGGACGTCGGGAGCTCTGTCAGGGAAATGCCCTGTTGGAGCTGTCTGCTGTCTATCACATGGAAGGGCTGAGTGGGTAGCTGGGTATAATTCTGGAGCAAAGGGAGAGAGGTTGCATTGGAGATGCACAGCATAGAGAGGTTATTTGGATGACCTCATTTGGAGCCTCACCATTTCTCTGTGAGGTCATTATAAATAACAGTAGATGAGTGGCAGGTATGACAGCCATCTGTGGGGGACCAGGCAAGTCAGTGGACCCAGTGTCCACAAGGAACAAGAGCAACAAGGACAGAGGAGGTCAAAAAGAGGGGTTTCAGGGCCACCTCTGTCCCTTGAACACAGCCTTATCACATTTAGCAAAGTATCATACAGGACATACTTAACCCCCAAATTTTTCATTGTTTATTGAAATCCAGTTTTAACTGGGTGTCCTGCATTTTATCTGGCAACTCTACTTCAGCATTTATGAAGACTTGAAGCCTTCTACCTTCTTTATACCATATGTCCCACAATGGCCTTCATTTTTAGGATGCTGTGTTGTAATTGCCTTGAGCCACTTTTCCCTGTTAGATTTATGTGCTTCTGGAAGGCCAATCTTGTGTGTTACGCAACTTTGTGTCATTGTGAAAGACCAGAGTTCAACCAGGACATGCTGAAAGCACTTTATTCTTTTCTCTTTCTTTGTCTTTTTTTTCTTTTGAGTTGGAGTCTCACTCTGTCACCCAGGCTGGAGTGCAGTGGCATGATCATGATTCACTACAGCCTCGACCTCTTGGGCTCAGATAATCTTCCTGCCTCAGCCTCTCGAGTACCTGGGACTACAAGCATGTGCCTCCATGCCCGGCTAATTTTTTATTTTTTATTTTTGTAGAGACAAAGTCTTGCTATGTTGCCCAGGCTGCTTTTCTCTTTAAACCCACTCAGAGGCCTGATTTATGCCCAGAGAGCACTCTTATCACTTAGTCTTGGTTCCATACTGAAATGTTTAGTCCAGTTTCACAGCTACGACTTTAGACTTCCTATAAAATCTTTCTCTACTCCCAGAGCTTGGACGCATGTGGTTGAGAAGCCTAAAGCTGGGAGTAGGGTGTGAGGAATTGACCATGAGGTTGACTTCTCTCTTATTTCCTTACTTTGTTTCTCTCCTCCTTGGCACCCCCACCAGGTACCTCTCACCTTCCAGGGTGGGAGGGGGTCATTGAGAGTGAGAACCAGAACAAAGGAGGAATGGTCTTAAATTACCTGCACTGGGATGACCCTTAAACACAATTCTTTCTCAGGTGGGCATGGTGGCCCATGCCTGTAATCGCAGCATTGTGGGAGGTCTAAGGTGGGAGGATTGTTTGAGCCCAAGAGTTTGAGACCAGCCTGAGGACATACTGAGACCCTGTCTCTACATGAAATTATAAAACTAGCCAGGCACAGTGCCATGTGTCTGTGGTCCCAGCTACTTGGGAAGCTGAGGCAGGAGGATCACTAGAGTCCAGGATTTGAAGTTACAGGTAGCTATGATCACACCACTGCACTCCAACCTGGGTGATAGAGCTCTCTAAAAAAGGGGATCTGTGATTTTTTTTTTCCTCAGGGATTTTTTTTTTTTTGAGTTGGAGTCTCACTCGGTCGCCCAGACTGGAGTGCAGTGGCCGCTCCCGGCCACCGCAGCCTCGACCTGCTGGGCTCCGGCGAACCTTCCGCCTCAACCTTCCAAGTAGCCAGAATTACAGGCACGTGCTACCACGCCCAGCTGATTTTTTGATTTATTGTAGAGATGAGGTTTCGCTGCCCAGGCGGGTCTCAAACCGGAGGGCTCAGGCAATCCACTCACCTCAGCCTCCCAAAGGCGCGGGATTACAGGCTGAGCCACCGAGCCGGCTCCTCAGGGATGTTTACATGGGTTCTTCAGAGGGCCTGCCCCTCCCCCGCTTCAGTTCCCTATAAGCAGTAATGCCTCCCCTACCTCACCTCTCCCCACCTCCAGTTCCCACAGCCCTTCTTACTGGCTCAAGATAGTAGGGGTGCACCCTCTCCCACTCCCTTCCTCTCTTCCCCAAGAGGAGGAGGGTAAGTTCGGGAATATGATTCCATCTTTCTCCAAGTAAACTGTCTCTTTCAGACACATCAACATCCACCCTAACCTTCAAAATCGATTTTCAGCACTTTTTCTGCAAGCCTTATCAGGTGTTCTAGAATTTCTCTTTAGCATGTGGGAGTCTCTCTGGTACCTTAACTGAGGCTGAGACAAGAGGGTACCATCTTGCCATCCTGTTACATTTTTTTTTTTAGCACTTGGCTCAGTGCTTGGTACATAGTAGGTGCTCAATGACTGTTGTTTCTTGAACAAATTAATCATTAACAATAAACTACAGTAAAAGAAAGGAAAATTGGCAATTCCTAATCCAGACCATGCATTAGTCTGGCCCAGGCAATGTATTTCCACGAACCCTGAGACTTCACAGTTGAACTAAGACAGGACTTCAGGGAATTCAGAATGTCTGCTAAATTCCTGGCTCCCCTAAGCACAAAGTAGACATTTTTTAAAAAATCAAAGCAATAAGCTTTTATGTAACACCTTGGTCCATCTCAGTACCAGTGGAGATTCCTGGGATGGTGCCACCATTTCCCCATGCCTTGGGTTCATCTCTGACATCTCTCTCTGTCCTGGTCCTTCCTATACTTTCTACTCACGAGTTCCCCTGCTCTCCCCAGGGCCCAGCCCCCTCCAAATCTGGACGATGCCTTCTTATCCGTCAGCTTGCAAGTCACTTGCTCCAAGGACTATTTCCCAGATGGCTTACCTGTCCTGTTCCCCCCTCCTTCCCATCCTATGAACCCATCATAGCACTTGCCTGCCTGCACCGTGCACTTTGTAAGCTCTAGGAGGCAGGCACTGCCTTGTTTACCCTGAATCCAGAAAGAGAACACAGAGCCGGAGAGAAGCAATGCTGAGTGAATGAATGGTTTGGCACCAGGGTGTCAGCTGGAAAGCCTTCTAGTGGGGCTTCAGGGTGGGTCTGTCCTGGTGTCCGCCTTTAGGCCTCATGAGCGCGCAGTGTGCACCAAGGAGCCGGTACTGGTTTGGGCAACCTCATCCTTCATGGCTGAACTGAGCTCCCATGAGTGGCTCCATACACCTGCTACCCCAAGTGTGAGTACAGAATTCTGCCAAGTATTGCAACACTGAGACTGAAAATTCACATGAATCTATGGTTCCTTTCTTCTAACTCACATTCCTTGGTCCTTTGCCTTTGGAAGTGTCACTGTGAGAATGACATCCAACGAAAAATTTTTTTAAGAAAGAGAATTCTATTTGTATCATAACACTGTTACTCGGTTTGGAGACAATGAGGCATTGTATCAACAGTCTCCTGGATTTTAAATCCTTCACAAAGCATCACAGTGTTAGCTGTGTGTGTAACCCACGATTTTCCCTGCCTCACCTCTATCTCAGACACATGGCTTTCATCATTAAATCAAGTTGAAGCTAGAATGTGGTATGACCTTGTAGTAACAACAAAAACCAAAATCCGGTATATTATATGTAGGAGGCGTTCAATATATGTGACAGGAACTCTTATTTATTTATTTTTTTAGAGATGAA
>NW_007221516.1:0-7259 GCF_000164805.1 Carlito syrichta | reverse complement strand
AGGTCACTTCCAACAACCTGCTGGTCTTTTAGGGGTTACAAATGACTTTCTACCTTGACTCTGTAGGTTCCAATTATGAGAATTAAATACAAACTTGTGGGAGTGTGGGCTGGATTCTCTTCTTTTACTGTATTAATGATTCTACATGGCAATAATGTTATTGTTTAACCTTTTTTGCAACTCTTATGGTCACTTGCTGACTAGTTCTGCTGTGACTCACACCCCTGACTTTCTCATCAATATCTGCCTGGGAACTATGGCCCTCTATTTTCTCCATTTATTTATTTATTAAAACTAAAATGAATTAGATGAGGTACCTCCTACATTGAGGCTACAGGTCTCTCACCTTTCTCTCCTATTTTTCATCACTGTTTTTCACTCTACTTTCAAGAAATCTTCTCAATTTTAACTTGCACACCTCTATTGAATTTTTTTGTTAGCACTTTGAATTTCTAAAAAGCTTCTTTGCTTTTTTATCATTCCTTTTGCATAGGTACCTGTTCTCGTTTTATGGGTGCAATATCTTAACATTTCCGCAAGAATATTGTTGTTGTTGTCATTATTACTCATTCTACATACTACATTTTTTCTCTTTCTTGAGGTCCTTTTTTTTTTACTTATTCTGATTTTTTTTATGTTAGTGGCTTTCCTAAAATAACTGCTTATTCCTGGCTTTATATTCTTATTTGGGATTAAGGCATAGTGTAAATTAAGGTTCAAGATTGAGTTTCTATAACATAGAAGCTCCCAAAATACAATTGCCTAAATGCAATATAAGTTTATTTATGTCTCTCATGTGCAGACTAGAGGTATGGTTCCTGTTAGTGGGTCAACTCTTCTCTACAAAGTCATTAAGAGTCCAGCAAAAGGTGACTGTGGCAATTAGCACCAAGGGTTGGGGAAAGTACAGTGGAGAGAGAAGACAGGAAATTGTGAGAGTTAAGATATAACAAGAAGCTCCAGTAAAAGACGGAGGAAAAAATAAGTGGGGATGGTGACAAGTGGCAGTGACACTCAGACACCCAACCTGCTTATAGTTTGAGCGCAGAATGCCCAGACCTGGAGTATAGTCTGATAAACTTGAGGCACCTTTTCAGTCTAGAGAGAGATGTGGGAGCCAGAATAGAACTCAGGAACAGGGCCCAGGTGCTGTGTTGAGTGACCTAGAGCTTTAGTAGCTGGGTGCTTACTCCAGACTGTGTGGTAATAGCTGTAGAGGGCTTCTTGCCTTACACTCAGATTGATTCAAGGAACCAGGAGAGGACTTAGCATATGGGGTGACAAAAAAATGTATACACAATTTCAGAGATATTATCTATGTATTACTTTTTGAAGTTAAATTAAATTACAGTAGCAATGTGTACTGTGACATTTACTCAACCGTGTTTCCACCATTTTCTTTGGCCATTCTTCCTGTCACATGGTGATGTTAGCATTCATTTGATTAACGCTTCTTTTGAGCAAATGTCTTACTTAAAATATGTATACATTTTTTGGCACCCACAGAATATGTGGTTCCCTAAGTAATAGACTCTCTTTAATACCTTTCAATGAGTGGACACAGGAGGAATTTTTTTTTTTTACTCTAATGATAGCTTATGCTGAACAGATTAAGGCTGGTGAGCAAATAATTAAAATGCATCTTAAGGATATGAAAATTAATTAATAGAAACTGAAAAAGAAACAAAAAGGGAAGACACAGCAGGAGGACTGAACATTTTTACATGCACCTCATTAAGAACAAAATGGTAATTTCTGTATGAGGAAAAAAGAGGAAGATGTGAAATGAAAACTAATTGACTCAGCAAAGCACTTTCTATAACATGGAGTATAATTGGAAATGTTTCAGGAATGAAAGTGGGACATTTTACTAACACAAAAAAACCTGAAAATCAGTACATAAAATGAGAAAACTAAAGCAAAGTTTGTAAAAGAAAGCTGAAAAAGACTAATATTTTAGTGATGAGACATGTATATATTTTTTTCATATTATATGGACATAGAAACCTGATATCTATAGGGTAGAGACACTAAAAAAACTATTTAGCTATCCATCCATCAGCCTATCAATATAGGAACATCACTGCACGGTTTTATTTTTATTTTTTTTGGAGGTATAAATTGAATCTAAAGTGAGGAAAACTTGAGAGAAAAATCCCACATCGTGTTTATCTACAGATTTTGGTAAGTTACTGTAATAAGTACTGAATAGTAGCTGGGTGAGTTGGCTCATACCTGTAACACTAGCACTTTGGAAGGCCAAGGTAGGAGAATTGCTTGAGTCCAGGAATTTGAGACCAGCTTGGGCAAGATAGTGAGACCTAATTGCTACAAAAATAAAGATAAAAAAATTAGCCAGGCATGGAGGCACATGACTGTGGTCCCAGGTACTTGGGAGGCTGAGGCAGAAGGATCACCTGTACCTACGAGGTTGAGGCTGTGGTGAGCAGTGATCATGCCACTGTACTCCAGCTTGGGTGACAGAATGAGACACTGACTCAACAAAATAAAACAAAACCAGAAAACAAAACAAAACAAAAACTGGGTGCAGTGGCTCATGCCTGTAACCCCTACACTTTGGGAGGCTGAGGTGAGATAATTGCCAGAGCCCAGGAGTTTGAGATCAGCCTGGGCAACATAGCAAGACATTACCTCTATGATAAATAAAAAATTTAGCTGGGTGTGGCATGTGCCTGTATTTCCAGGTACTTGGGAGGCTGAGGCAAAAGGATCACCTGAGCCCAGGAGGTCTAGCCTGGATGACAGCGTGAGACCTGACTCGAAAAAATAAAATAACCTGAAAGTCTTCAGACTGATAAGCATAATCTCCATAGCAAGAAAGAAACTGGAAGCAAATAACTGAAACCATTTTACAAATATTTTTATAAGAACAGTAGTAAACAGCATGGCCCGTAAAGAACAAATCCCATCAGACTATAATAATCTCTTCTGACAGAGTGACAAGTTAGCTGGATTTAGGGGGAGGTAATAAAAATTAGCTGACTTCACTGGGGATTTTGATTGCTGCTTGGGGAGCAGATAGCTGAGACAGTTTTGGGTAGTGATGACCAGTTAAGACGGAAATAGGGTGAGGCATTGAGTAGGGAAGTGATGCGTGAAGGCTGATGCCTTGCAAATGGTGGCCAGGGAGGCCTCTTGGAAAGGACACTTGAGTGGGGATCCAATGGTGACCATGAGCCAGTTATGTGACAATCCCAGGAAAGCATCCCACAGAAGGAGCACCTGGGGGAGACCTCAGTCAGGGCAGTCCAAGTGCCTTTAATAAAAGGGGTGGATATGGGATGATGAGAGGAAAGGGCAGGGAGGGGAATGCAGGTCCTTGTAGGTGTGTGATCAAGGGCATGGATGCCATTCAAGGACAAAGGGAAGAGGAGCAAGAGAGACTAGACTAGGAGGAAGAAGCAGAAAGAGGCTTTGAAGGAGAACAGAGGGTGGAGACTTGGACTAGGATGCTGATGGTGGACATAAGTAAGAGTGTCTAGATTTGGAAAATACGTAGAGGTAGACCTGGCCAATGGCTTAGATGTGGGGAGTGAGGAGAGTTAACCCAAGGATGATGCCTGGATCTGTGATAATGAGGCACCATTAGCTAAGATGGGAAAGGCACAATTAGCTTAAGGATGAGGTTTGGAGAAGTGGCTTGGACGTCGGGAGCTCTGTCAGGGAAATGCCCTGTTGGAGCTGTCTGCTGTCTATCACATGGAAGGGCTGAGTGGGTAGCTGGGTATAATTCTGGAGCAAAGGGAGAGAGGTTGCATTGGAGATGCACAGCATAGAGAGGTTATTTGGATGACCTCATTTGGAGCCTCACCATTTCTCTGTGAGGTCATTATAAATAACAGTAGATGAGTGGCAGGTATGACAGCCATCTGTGGGGGACCAGGCAAGTCAGTGGACCCAGTGTCCACAAGGAACAAGAGCAACAAGGACAGAGGAGGTCAAAAAGAGGGGTTTCAGGGCCACCTCTGTCCCTTGAACACAGCCTTATCACATTTAGCAAAGTATCATACAGGACATACTTAACCCCCAAATTTTTCATTGTTTATTGAAATCCAGTTTTAACTGGGTGTCCTGCATTTTATCTGGCAACTCTACTTCAGCATTTATGAAGACTTGAAGCCTTCTACCTTCTTTATACCATATGTCCCACAATGGCCTTCATTTTTAGGATGCTGTGTTGTAATTGCCTTGAGCCACTATTTCCCTGTTAGATTTATGTGCTCTGGAAGGCCAATCTTGTGTGTTACGCAACTTTGTGTCATTGTGAAAGACCAGAGTCAACCAGGACATGCTGAAAGCACTTTATCTTTTCTCTTTCTTTGTCTTTTTTTTTCTTTTGAGTTGGAGTCTCACTCTGTCACCCAGGCTGGAGTGCAGTGGCATGATCATGATTCACTACAACCTCGACTTCTTGGGCTCAGATAATCTTCCTGCCTCAGCCTCTGGAGTACCTGGGACTACAAGCGTGTGCCTCCATGCCCGGCTAATTTTTTATTTTTTATTTTTGTAGCGACAAAGTCTTGCTATGTTGCCCAGGCTGCTTTTCTCTTTAAACCCACTCAGAGGCCTGATTTATGCCCAGAGAACACTCTTATCACTTAGTCTTGGTTCCATACTGAAATGTTTAGTCCAGTTTCACAGCTACGACTTTAGACTTCCTATAAAATCTTTCTCTACTCCCAGAGCTTGGACGCATGTGGTTGAGAAGCCTAAAGCTGGGAGTAGGGTGTGAGGAATTGACCATGAGGTTGACTTCTCTCTTATTTCCTTACTTTGTTTCTCTCCTCCTTGGCACCCCCACCAGGTACCTCTCACCTTCCAGGGTGGGAGGGGGTCATTGAGAGTGAGAACCAGAACAAAGGAGGAATGGTCTTAAATTACCTGCACTGGGATGACCCTTAAACACAATTCTTTCTCAGGTGGGCATGGTGGCCCATGCCTGTAATCGCAGCATTGTGGGAGGTCTAAGGTGGGAGGATTGTTTGAGCCCAAGAGTTTGAGACCAGCCTGAGCGACATACTGAGACCCTGTCTCTACATGAAATTATAAAACTAGCCAGGCACAGTGCCATGTGTCTGTGGTCCCAGCTACTTGGGAAGCTGAGGCAGGAGGATCACTAGAGTCCAGGATTTGAAGTTACAGGTAGCTATGATCACACCACTGCACTCCAACCTGGGTGATAGAGCTCTCTAAAAAAGGGGATCTGTGATTTTTTTTTTCCTCAGGGATTTTTTTTTTTTTGAGTTGGAGTCTCACTCGGTCGCCCAGACTGGAGTGCAGTGGCCGCTCCCGGCCACCGCAGCCTCGACCTGCTGGGCTCCGGCGAACCTTCCGCCTCAACCTTCCAAGTAGCCAGAATTACAGGCACGTGCTACCACGCCCAGCTGATTTTTTGATTTATTGTAGAGATGAGGTTTCGCTGCCCAGGCGGGTCTCAAACCGGAGGGCTCAGGCAATCCACTCACCTCAGCCTCCCAAAGGCGCGGGATTACAGGCTGAGCCACCGAGCCGGCTCCTCAGGGATGTTTACATGGGTTCTTCAGAGGGCCTGCCCCTCCCCCGCTTCAGTTCCCTATAAGCAGTAATGCCTCCCCTACCTCACCTCTCCCCACCTCCAGTTCCCACAGCCCTTCTTACTGGCTCAAGATAGTAGGGGTGCACCCTCTCCCACTCCCTTCCTCTCTTCCCCAAGAGGAGGAGGGTAAGTTCGGGAATATGATTCCATCTTTCTCCAAGTAAACTGTCTCTTTCAGACACATCAACATCCACCCTAACCTTCAAAATCGATTTTCAGCACTTTTTCTGCAAGCCTTATCAGGTGTTCTAGAATTTCTCTTTAGCATGTGGGAGTCTCTCTGGTACCTTAACTGAGGCTGAGACAAGAGGGTACCATCTTGCCATCCTGTTACATTTTTTTTTTTAGCACTTGGCTCAGTGCTTGGTACATAGTAGGTGCTCAATGACTGTTGTTTCTTGAACAAATTAATCATTAACAATAAACTACAGTAAAAGAAAGGAAAATTGGCAATTCCTAATCCAGACCATGCATTAGTCTGGCCCAGGCAATGTATTTCCACGAACCCTGAGACTTCACAGTTGAACTAAGACAGGACTTCAGGGAATTCAGAATGTCTGCTAAATTCCTGGCTCCCCTAAGCACAAAGTAGACATTTTTTAAAAAATCAAAGCAATAAGCTTTTATGTAACACCTTGGTCCATCTCAGTACCAGTGGAGATTCCTGGGATGGTGCCACCATTTCCCCATGCCTTGGGTTCATCTCTGACATCTCTCTCTGTCCTGGTCCTTCCTATACTTTCTACTCACGAGTTCCCCTGCTCTCCCCAGGGCCCAGCCCCCTCCAAATCTGGACGATGCCTTCTTATCCGTCAGCTTGCAAGTCACTTGCTCCAAGGACTATTTCCCAGATGGCTTACCTGTCCTGTTCCCCCCTCCTTCCCATCCTATGAACCCATCATAGCACTTGCCTGCCTGCACCGTGCACTTTGTAAGCTCTAGGAGGCAGGCACTGCCTTGTTTACCCTGAATCCAGAAAGAGAACACAGAGCCGGAGAGAAGCAATGCTGAGTGAATGAATGGTTTGGCACCAGGGTGTCAGCTGGAAAGCCTTCTAGTGGGGCTTCAGGGTGGGTCTGTCCTGGTGTCCGCCTTTAGGCCTCATGAGCGCGCAGTGTGCACCAAGGAGCCGGTACTGGTTTGGGCAACCTCATCCTTCATGGCTGAACTGAGCTCCCATGAGTGGCTCCATACACCTGCTACCCCAAGTGTGAGTACAGAATTCTGCCAAGTATTGCAACACTGAGACTGAAAATTCACATGAATCTATGGTTCCTTTCTTCTAACTCACATTCCTTGGTCCTTTGCCTTTGGAAGTGTCACTGTGAGAATGACATCCAACGAAAAATTTTTTTAAGAAAGAGAATTCTATTTGTATCATAACACTGTTACTCGGTTTGGAGACAATGAGGCATTGTATCAACAGTCTCCTGGATTTTAAATCCTTCACAAAGCATCACAGTGTTAGCTGTGTGTGTAACCCACGATTTTCCCTGCCTCACCTCTATCTCAGACACATGGCTTTCATCATTAAATCAAGTTGAAGCTAGAATGTGGTATGACCTTGTAGTAACAACAAAAACCAAAATCCGGTATATTATATGTAGGAGGCGTTCAATATATGTGACAGGAACTCTTATTTATTTATTTTTTTAGAGATGAA
>NW_007221515.1:0-1531 GCF_000164805.1 Carlito syrichta | reverse complement strand
AGAAAATGACTGGGAGGGGAGTGGGTCCCACGGTGGTGCTATGTTAACTAGTCCTGTGTTCACATCAGCCCAGAAGGACCTTGTGGCTTGAAGCCTGCAGGGACAGGCCACGATTGGCCTCTCCTTCATTCACTCCCTCTTTCCCCTAATGGGGAGGTGAGAGGAGGACGAGAAGGGCCAGAGCAGCTGTCAGGGCACAGTCCAGCCCAGGTGGACTGGGAGAGTGTTCTGTCCTACAGGCTACATTAGGGACCTGGTACAGGGCCAGGACCTGGTGCCAGGAGTCCCCTAGAGCCACACTGGGTCCAGCAGGTGAGGCTGGGCAACTGTCTGCTATTGTGGAGAAGGAGGGAAGAGGGGAGCATCACCTACACCCTGAGAGTATAACTGGGAGGACAGAGACTCTGGTGGGGACCACAGAGCAAAACCTAGGCTGAGAGCAGAGCAGGCTGGCCCTAGCTGCCAGGACCAGCATCTGAGAATGTGCTCAAATTCTGCATGCCACCCTGTTCTGCATCTCAGAGCCCACAGCAGTTAAACCAGGGATGGGAGAAAGAGGAGCCAGATGAGATCCCTGGTCTGTGTACACTGCTGGCTCCTCTGCCACCTCAGAGAATGGTGGTTGCTGCTGCCATGGAGCTCGCCTGGGGAGGAGGCCTCCCCTCTCTGGGCAGGATCTTCCCTGGACTCACTCTTAATTACAGCAAGGCGGTGTCTGCAGGACATCATAACACCAGGGCTAGTCAGAAGGTGAACCCGTGGTCTCCACCACATGAGTCCTGTCCACACTGCAGCCAGCTTCCTGCCACAGAGGATCAGGCATGAGCAGACATTGCAGGGATGAGGGACATGGAAGTCCTTTGGCAGACAGGGTCGCCAACATAGGTGGATGCTGAGACTTGTCCCCAGATGACAGTCAAGGGCAAAGATTCCAACAGGGCATCCTGCCCTCTTGTCTTCTCTCTCCCGAGGCAGGTACAAAGTATCCCCACACACAGCATCCTCTCTGAATTCATTAAAATGCTATTCCACTCTAGAAGGCTGGCTGCTATTGTGACATGACAGAGCTCTGCAATCTCAGAGACTGAAAACCAAATACCACTGTCATCTCACAGCCTCTGGATTGGCAGCCTGGGTGCGCTCAGCTGGGTCTCTGCTCAGGTCTCATGAGGTGGCAGCAAATGTGCCATCTGGGCTACTGCTGAGGAAGGATCACTTCTGAGCTCATTGGGCTGTTGGGCCCTGGCCATGTGGCCCCTCCATAAGGCTTCTTACAATGGGCAGCCTACTTCTTCAAGGCCGGCAGAACTCCTCGGATCTCAGAGAGGACCTCAGACCCTCTTAAAGGACTTGTCCCAGAGAGTTCAGGCCCAGGATAAACTACCTTTTGACCAGTCAACCAGATATAGACCTCAGTTACATTTGCAAAATCTTTTCTGCCTCATCAAGTGACACCATCAGGGCACTGCCATCCATCACACGCACAGGTTCCCCACAGTCAAAGGGGTGGGCTGTGCAAGACATGGACACT
>NW_007221514.1:0-4756 GCF_000164805.1 Carlito syrichta | reverse complement strand
TCTAAATTGTTAATTTGTTGAACTCTGTTTTATTTCAGTACTTAAAATTAGCTTTACCTTGGTATAGGTATAACAGTTCTGTGGTTATAGTATAGCAGATATTTTAGATTTAAGAGGTAGAATTTGATAAAGGAAGTAAAGAGTTTTGTCATTAAGTCTGTATTCTCAAATGTATTTGCTAATAATAAAAATTCTTTTTAAAAGGCTCCTTAGCTGTGGGAAACATACAAACCACATTTGCACCACTTGGAACAGCATGTTTTCTAGCAAGTCTGTGAAGAATTGTTGAATATAAATACCTCTTCTATGACCTCATACATTTAAACTGACTTTTTTCTATGATTTTAAAATCCAACATCATGACGGTTAAAACACTGCTGTTGTTTTTATTTTAACACCATGAATATTAAACAGGAAGACTATCCATAACAAGAAAAGTGATGATGTATCTTTTAGGATTGATACTGGCCTCAGAGCAATGTTATGTTAGCCTAGCAATATCTCCTCGAGTGTGGAGAGGAGACATTTCAGAGCAATTGAAAAGGTACCTTGACTCAGACCCACTGAAAGTGTGAATTCATATAGTAAATTTAATTTAAAAAGTCAGGGATGAAAGATTACTTATTGGATGCGAAGTTCAATATTTGGGTTACAATTACACAAGAAGTCCGATTCCCACCATTGTGCAATATACCCATGTAACAAACATGTATATGTACTCCCTGAATTGAAAATTAATTTAAAACTATTTAAATTAGCAATTAAGTCTAATTCTTGAACTTCAAATTTTACTTTTTTATTTCAAGACTATATGATACTTAATATTCATAAGTCTCTTTTCCCTATCTGACCTCTTCATGCAGCTGTCATTTTCTAGTAGAGAGTAAATTGTCCTTAATTCTGACTGATTTAATTAAGCAGTAAATGTCTTCCTTATCATCTTGGTATTTCTGTGATGAAGAGAGATTTTCAAGGCCATGATGCAACCAATTAGACATTTCAATATAATGATAGTATACTTCTTTTGTACACTAGACAGAACAATTTGAACTAATTCATATACTTAGGTGCCAATGAGTCCTTTTATTTACTGTACATTTTGTCAGTGACTAAAGTTGTACTTATTGAAAATAAAAACTTTGTGATATGGGGAGTGAGAGAAAATCTTCATGCATATTTTTAAAATCTATATTCCTGTCCCATAGATTTATGAGAATTTCTAATCAAAGAAAATGAAAAACCAAAAATTAAAATTAAAAACCTTAATTCTCTTTCTTTCTCTCTCAATTTAAGAAATGGAAAACTATTCAAACCCACTAGTGAGACAAATTCAAATTAAACAAGGTACAATATTTGTCTAAATAATTTAAAAATACAGAAAATGAAGAAACTGTGGTTCATGTATGTACTCGTTAAATATGTATTAAACATCATTGGAAATTTTAGAGCTACATATATAACCACAACAAAATACTTGCTTTCACAGAACTTATATTTTAGTGAGAGAATTTAGAAAACAAGTACTTAAATAAACAATACATAAAATAAATTTAAGAATAAATATTTCAATGAAGAAAGTTAAAATAGTTTGATGTAATAAAAATTACTAAGTTGGAAGAAGCTTATTTATTTTTATTTCAATAGCTTTATGGGGTACAAATTGTTTTTTGTATGGACTTTATGGGTACTCTCCATGGCCATCTATGCACATTGCACCCGATTTCTGATTTTTTGTCCCTCCTCTCCTCACCCCTTCTGTGTCTCCAGTGTCCATTATGGCATTCTCAATGTCTTTACGGATTCTTCGTTTAGCACCCACTTATAAGTGAGAACATGCAGTGTTTAGTTTTTTGTTCCTGAATTAGTTCACAAAATGGAGTTCTCAAATTCCTTCTAAGTTGCTGCAAAAGACATTATTTCATTCTTTTTGATAGTTGAATATTAGTCCATAGTGTACATTTACAACATTTTCCTTTTCTACTGATTGGTTGATGGACATTTAGAGTTGATTTTACATTTTTGCAACTGTAAATTGTGTTGTGAGAAAAAATACAAATGATCAGTGAAACAAAAAGTTGATTCTTTGAAAAGATAAACAAAAATAGTAGACCTATAGCCTGTCAAATTCATTAAGAAATGAAGAGAAAAGTTTCATATTAGTTCAATAAGAAATGAAAATGGAAACATTGCAACTGATACAATGGAAATTCAAAAGATCATCAGGGACTATTAAGAGTACCTCTGTATAAACAACCTGGACAATCTCCAGGAAATGGATAAATTATTGTACACACACAACCTCCACAACTTTGAATCAGGAAGAAATCGAAAGCCTGAACTGGCCAATAATGAACGGCAAGACTGAAATAGTAATTAGAAGTCTCACAACAAAAAAGAAGGCCAGCCGGGCTCAGTGGCTCAGCCTGTATTCCCGCGCCTTTGGGAGGCTGCGGTGAGTGGATTGCCTGAGCCCACGGGTTCGAGACCCACCTGGGCAGTGAGACCTCATCTCTACAATAAATCTAAAAATCAGCCGGGCGTGGTAGTGCATGCCTGTAATTCCGGCTACTCGGAAGGCTGAGGTGGAAGGATTGCAGGAGCCCAGCAGGTCGAGGCTGCGGTGGCTGGGAGTGACCACTGCACTCCAGTCTGGGTGACAGAGTGAGAGTGAGACTCCAACTCCAAAAATAAAAAAAGAAGGCCAAGACCTGATGGACTCACAACTGAATTCTACCAGACCTTCAAAGAAAAAATTGTGCCAATTTTACTGAAACAATTCCACAAGTATGAAGAAGAGGAAATCCTCTCTAAGTCATTCTATGAGGCCAGTATCACTCTGATACCAAAGCGAGGAAAAAACACAACAAAGAAAGAAAACTAAAGACTAATAACCCTTATGAATGTAGATGGAAGGAGCTCTTTTTAATTGAGTACTTAGTGAACGTTTCACAGGTGAAACCTTTAGCTGAGGCGAATGGCAAGAAGCTAGCATTGCAAAGCACTGAGAAAAGTAGTTTTTTGAGGTTGTTTTGTTCTTTTGTTTTGGTTTCGAACTTGTATTTTTAAAAATTTTTTTATTTTAAAGATGTGGGGTACAATTCAGGTTTAGGCATACAAATCTTCATTATGCAGGTACCCTTGTTGAAAAAGTGTGCCTCTCCCTTCTGCTGGTAGTTTCCCCACTACTGCCAATTCTTTTCTTATAGTATTATGATAATTGTTCAAGTTCCACTTATGAGTGAGAACATGTGGTACTCTGTTTGTTTTGAGCTTTTATTTGTTTGTTTCTCAAGCACACATGAAATAGCCAGAGCTAAAGCAGAAGATATAAGCAAGGATCCACTTAAGCATTCTCAGAAATGAGGTCAGTTTAGCTAGAACCCAGCATGAAAGAGGAAATCAGAAAAATAAGAATTATGAAAGGCTTGTTAGGTTTTACTTAAATGTGATGGAAAGTTTAAAAATAAAGAAAGTGATGTGATGATCTTGTCATATATATGTTTAAGAGTAGGAGGGATACCAGTAATACTGGATAGGGTAGATTGGTAGCAGTGGAGAGGGACAGAAGTAAATAGATTTGAATGAAGGCATAGCCAACAGGTACTGTTGAAATATCAAATGTAAGGGGAGTAAAAACGAGACAAGAAATTCTAGAGAGTTTAAGGTCTGTCATAAGTCAATTGTGTGGCATAAAACACTGAATGTTACATTCTAAAATTGAAAAGACTCAGAAAGAGCAGATTTAATAGAAAATCAAGAGCACTCCATTTGCATTCATTTTCTATGAGTTGCTTAACACTAGAATAACAGCTGTCAAGTGGGGAGAAATAGCAAATGAAAGAGACTACCAAATATTAGGCAATGGATAAGAGGCAGCTGAGAATCATGTAGAGTCATATAAAATGAGGTAAGAATGAATTGAAAAAAGGAAGTAATGAGAGTTACTGTCCAGAGTTCAAGGAAGTTACAAACAGATATGTCATCTTTGTATTCAGCAACTTGATGTATTTAGCATCATTTGTTATTTGAGAAGTCCAGATTTATGATGTTTTTCCAGAAAACACTGACCTAATTATTTCAGTCAAATGATTCAGATACCAAAGTGAAGGAGCATTACGAGTTTAAGGTGGTCCATGGTAGTGTTACAGTCTCACCTTAGTGTATTTGTTTAACCCTATGACCACATACATTCTTTGGTAAAATGGTGTACTATTCACATATAACCTACACATAACACTTAATCATCTCTAAATTACTTATAATACCAAATACAGTATAAATGCCATATAAAGTTATCATACTATATTGTTTATGCAATATTTATTAAAAAATAGTTCACACATTTATTCTAGGCACAGTTTTTTATGAATATGTTCAATCTGAGGTTGGTCGAATCTATAAATGCAGACTCCATAGATGCTGATTGTTGACTATGTTTATATATACAAATAAGCAAGATATTTAATGAAAATAGAGAATGTTCTAGATATGTTATAATATAAATATTGTATATATAATATAAAATATAATTCTATATATATACACAAATAAAAAGTTGTTTCCTCTACAATGTATTATTTATAGCTCCATAAGATTCATCTAGTTTTCTAATGCCAAAGCTTTGGATAATATAGACTTTGTTTATCTAAGAAACAATACACCAGGCTCTACTATTTGAAAGCATAATTACTATATTTATGATCATAATATCTACAATCATAGCTCTGAATCAACTTATAACAAAAGGGCATAATTT
>NW_007221513.1:0-1086 GCF_000164805.1 Carlito syrichta | reverse complement strand
TTTTTTTTTTTTTTTTGAGATTATTTTCAAAGAGTACATGCATTGGAACAAAAACTTTGAATCTTTTTATTGAGGTATGATTGTCAAAAAAAATCAAATATAATTTAAAGTGTACAAGATGGTGTTTGGTATAAGTATACCTTGTGTAGTGACCCTCACAATTAAACAAATTAACATGTCCATCATTTAACATTGCTACCTTTTTTAAAGTGTGAGGACACATGAGATCTACTCCCTTTGCAAATATCAAGTTTATAATGCATTATTATTAATTATATTTACCATACTATGCTGAACATTTTATATATTTGATTTATATGAGTTAAGCTATTGCTTATTTAAATATTTTATTTAAAATTTGCTTATTTATCTGAAGATATTTGTGTATTTAAATTGTAATTTAGCATTATTCTAATTAATATTTTGTAGTAAATTGCAATGGCAACCCATTTGCTTGCCAATTTCAGTTATTTCTTTCAGTTGAATTTTATTTTTTTAATTTGTTACTTCTTTATGCTAGTTTTTATGTTGGTAATTTACATTACTTATAATTTTATAATTTATAATTTTGACATTTTAATAAATTATAGCTTATTGTTTAGATGAGCAGCTGTAGTTTTAAAATTTTTTAAGTATTATTTTTAACTGACATAATCATATATAATTATGGGGCACAATTTGATGTCTTGATACATCTATACATTGTAATGTCAAATCAGGGTAATTAGCATATCTGTTATCTCAAACAGTTATTATTTCTTTGTAGTGAGAACAAATCCTGGCTGGGTATGATGGTCATACCTGTAATCCCAGCACTTTAGAAGGTCAAGGTGGGCAGATCTCTTAAGCCCAGGAATTCAGACCAGCTTGGGCAACATAGCGAGACATTATATCTACGTATGTAAGATAAAATAATAAAATAAAATAAAAAGCTGGGCATGGCAGTGCATGTCTTTAGTATCAGTTACTCAGGAGCCTGAGCAGAAGGATTGTCGGAGCCAGGGAAGTTGAGGCTACGTGAGCTATGATTGTGCCACTGCACTGTAGCCAGAGAAACAGAGTGAGAATCTGGCTCAAAAAAAAATT
>NW_007221512.1:0-4932 GCF_000164805.1 Carlito syrichta | reverse complement strand
CATGCCACCTGTACCTCATGGAGAAGTGCCTGACCTAGACCTGTGGTTGCCAGATTGGCTTCACTGTAATGCAGGGAGTAGAGCTTGAAGTTGTTATGCCTCCAATTCCTGGCATTGTGATGCCACAAGGACTTGTGATGAGTGGGACAGCCCTTAAGATTTCCAAAATATTTTCAAGGTCATTCTTCTATTGTCTTGATTAGTAATGGCATTTTCCTTATTTCTATCCACAAAATTTCCTTGTCAAATGTTTCCTTATCACCACATTCCTGATGAACACCTTCTTCTGACTTTACTTTTTCATTCTTTGCAACATGGACAAGATGACAATTTTCTAAATCTTTAAGTTCTTCTTCTCTTTTGTTTATAAATTATATCTTTAATTCATTTCTCTCTTCTTGTGTTTTACTATAAGCAGTCAAAAGAAAGCATGCCATAACTTCAACATTTTGATTTTTCTTTTACCAAACATCCTATTTAATTGCTCAGAAATTCTACCTCCCCCAAAGTCCTAAGTAACCAACACAATACAGTCAAGTGTTTGCAGCTTTATAAGGATTGTCTTTCATTCAGTTTTCCATCATCTGTTCTTTATTTTCATCTGTGATCTCATCAAAACGCCCTTTGCCATTCATATTTTTGCCAAAATTCTGATTATGAATATTTAGCTATTCTGTAAGAATATCGAGTCTTTCTCTATAAGTCACCTTTTTTTAAAAGCCCTTACCAGAATTGTCCTTAATGCTCTGTTCATGGCAATGTAGGCTTATTCTAGCCTTTGCTTCAATAGTACATATTGAAATTGATTGCTTACAGTTATGAAGGCTGAGCAGTCCAATAAGAGGCACCAACAGATTCAATTCTCTGGTGAGGGATTGCTCTCTTCTTCAAAGATTTTATGGTCTAGCTGTTTCTTAAAATGGCAGAAAAGGAAACAGTCTCCCTCCTTTCTAAGCATTCATGACCTAATCACCTCCAAAGGCCCCATCTTTTTATACTTTTGCATTTGTTGTTGGGTTTAAGCATATTAATTTTAGGGATCCCATTTAGAGCATAGCAGCAAGTAATCTTCCAACTTTTTTGGAACCCTTTTACAACTGGACATCTTAGTTTATTTTCTTCTTTAAATTATTAAAAATAATATTCTCACATGATTTAAAGAAAATTTCAAACATAGGGAAAGAAAATGACTCCTTTCAACCTCTGGATCCTGTGAGCATGGTATTCTTTTTCCCTTTCTCTGGTGTAGTTCTGAATGCAGTGTGTATTTTGGCACATCCTCTAGGAGTTGAGGCTTTTTTGTGTGCATTTTTTTCTTCCAGCAGAAATGTGATTTCATCAGTGCCCTAATAACAAGAGTATTTCCTGACCCTTCACCAAATAGATGAAGGCTTTTATTCTGTAGGGGAGAAAGGTCTGAGTGGAGCTTCTTGCCAACACTGCTGCCACTGTCCTCTCCCAGTTCCATACTTGAGAGAGATTTTTGGAGAGTGCTACCATTCTTTCACTGAATGTCCAATTGGATTGAAAGGAAAGAAGTCTTTGAGAAGTTTCACATTCTTCTTATATTTGTGACTCAACGTTTTTACTGTTCTGCCAGGTTATGCTCTAGCAATTTGCTATTTGCTTTAGAGACCTCCTTATTGATGTCTGTGTCTTGCCTAGAGAGGTAAATATTCACATCTTGCCTCCTTCTGTGGGTTCCTGTCTCACCTTAGATTCTGGAACCATTTCTTAACTTGTAACATTGGCAGTTGGATGAATCCAAAATATTGTCATTATGCAATCCATCATTTAATTATTGCAATGTTGGTAGTGATGCTGTTTTCAGCTTTCCACACCTCTGAGAAAAAACTGAAAGTGAATATAATGGATTTTTGTATATTCATATCATATCTTGTAACCTTGATATATTTTCTTGGTAGTTCTGGTAGATACTCTGTAGATTCTTGTATATTTTCTGCCTTTTTACAATACAGAATAACAATGTACTTTAAATAGTTATGCTTTTTTGTCTTATTGAATGGTAAAGACCTCCAGTAAATTTTATAAAAATGGCAACATTTGATACCTCTGCTTTATTTTCAGTCTTGTGTAGGAACCACTTAGATGTTTACCAATCAGTATGATGTTACATTTAAGCTTTTTTGTAATATAGTTTTTATCAGATTAAATAAGTTTAATTCTTAAATTCTTTCAATAGTGTATTTAAAATATCATAAATGGGTATTTAATTTGTCAAATATAATATTTTTCAATTGCTGAGTCAGTCAAAAGGATTTTTTTCCTTTATACAATTAATATGGTGAATTACAGTTTTTGATTATCGATTGCTGAAATAATCTTGCATTCCTAGAATTGATGCCAATTGTTAAGAATCTATTGTTTTTTGTTTTATGTCATATTCAGTCTTATTTTTGTTCTTCAGGATTCTGTTTTTTTTTTTAATTTTTGGTTCAAGCGTGTATGTGCAGGTGGGTTTTATTATTGTGTTCGTTATTTTTTGGCTACTATTAAACCCATCACCTAAATAGTATGGTACCCAACAGGTAGCTTTCAATCCTTTACCCTTCCCCATCCTTATCCCTTTAGGAGTCATTAATGTGCATTTCATCCATACTTATGCCCATGTGTTCAGCTCTCATTTATAAGTAAAAGCATATGGTATTTAGTTTTGTTTCTGCATTAATTCTCTTAGAATAATGGCCTCCAGTTGCATCCAAATTGCTGCAAAAGACATGACTATGCTGTTTTTTGTGTATGCTTAGTTCTATGCTGTATATGTACCATATTTTCTTTACATTTTTTTCTCTTGTCTGATTGCTCTTACTAAGGCTTTCTTTACAATGTTACATAAGAGCGGTGAGAGTGGACATCCTCATCTTGTTCCAGTTCTAAGGGGGAATTCAGTAGGATTGATATTGCTCATTCAGTATAATATTGGCTGTGGGTTTGGTTTGTAAGAGATGGGTCTTATCATTCTGAGATATGTTTGTTTGATGAGTTTTGACCATGAAGGGATGTTGTATATTATCAAATGCTTTTTCTGCATCTATTGATTTGATCACGCGGTTCTTGTTTCTAATTCTGTTTATGTGGTGGATCATATTTATTGATTTGTGTATGTTGAACAAAACTTGCATCCCAGGAATAAAGTCCACCTGATCATAATGAACAATCTTTTTGATGTGCTGGAGGGTGCAGGCTGATAATTTTTTTTTTGAGAATTTTTGTGTCTCTACATTCAAAGATATCAATTTTAGCTTTCTTTCTTTGTTGCTACTTTGCCAAATTTTGGTATCCAAATGATATTGACTTTGTGGAATGATTTAGGGAGAGGTCCTTCTTCCTTGGTTGGAATACTTTCAGTAGAATTGGTACCATCTATTCCTTGTACATCTGGTAGAATTTGACTATTAATAAATATGGTCCAGGATGTTGTTTTGTTGTTAGGTCTTTTGTAACTGATTAAATTTCATGACTCATTGTTGATCTGTTCAGAGTTTCAATTTCTTCATCTCTCCATCTTGGGAGTTTGTGTGTTTCCAGGCATTTATCCATTTTCTCTAAATTTTCTAGCCTACATGTGTATGGATGCTTATATTAATCTCTGATAATCTTTTGTATTTTTTTGAAATTGGTTGTAACACTATCCTTTTCAATTTCTGAATGCACTTATTTGGATATGATCTCTTTTTTGCTAATCTGTTTGCAGCATATCAATCTTTTTATCCTTTCAAAATGCAACTTTTTATTTTGTTGATTCTGTATATAGTTTTTTAGGGTCATAATGTCATTTAGTTATGAGCTAGTTTTAGTTTGTTATTACTGGTTTTAGTTTTTTCTTGTTTTTCTAACTTCTTTAGGTGAGATGTTAGGTTATATATTAAGATATTGCTATTTTCTTGATTTGGGCCTTTAGTGCTCTACACATTCCTCTTTGCACTGATTTTGTGGCATCAATGAAATTTTGGTGTGTTGTTTATTTTTATTTTTTTCTAAAAGTTTTCAAACTTCTTTCTTGATTTTGTTGTATACCCTAAAATCATTCAGAAGCATGTTTTTTTAGTGTCCATGTATTTGTGTGGTTTGGATTCCCTTGGTATTGATTTCAATTTTTATTCTGCTATGGTCAGAGAAGATATTTGCTTTGATTTTTTTGTAATTTATTAAGACTTGCTTTATGACTGAGCAAGTGATCAGTCATAATATTCTGTGTGCAGTTGAAAAGAGTATATCTTCTATGCTTGTTGAGTGAAGTATTCTGCAGATGTCTTTTAGGTTCAATTGTTCAGATGTCATATTTAAGTTCAGAATTTTTTGTTAGCTTTCTGCCTTCACACTCTGTGTAAAGCTGGTAGTATGTTATTGAAGGCCATCACTACTAGAGTGTGGCTGTCTAAGTCATCTCTTAGATTCAGTAGTAATTGTTTTATAAATCTGGGTGCTCTACTGTTGAGTGCATATATATATTTAGAATAGTAAATACTTCTTGTTAAATTGAGCCATTTATTATTATATAATGCTCTTCATTGTCCCTTTTTATATTATTTTTTTAAAATCTGTTTTAACTAAATCAAGAATGGTGAGTGCTGTTTTTTTGTTTTGTTTCATTTACATGGTGGGTCTTTCTCCATCCTTTTGCTATGGATGTCATCAGAAATGGGACGATCACCTGAAAACAATAGAAGAATTAGTTTTCTTTTTTATCCAGTTTGTCACTCTTTTGTCTTGTGGGCATTTAGGTCCTTGGACATTCACAATCACTGTTGACATGTGAGGATTTTTTCTATCATAGTGTTGTTAAATATTTGCTTTGTATTTTCAGATTTACGGTTGATTTATCTGTTCTCTGTGTGATGTGATTTTGTGTGCTTTTGTTTTAGGTGATATTGTTCTTTTGCTCCCATGTATAGAAATCCTTGAAGCAGC
>NW_007221511.1:0-619 GCF_000164805.1 Carlito syrichta | reverse complement strand
TAAGCAGTCAAAAGAAAGCATGCCATAACTTCAACATTTTGATTTTTCTTTTACCAAACATCCTATTTAATTGCTCAGAAATTCTACCTCCCCCAAAGTCCTAAGTAACCAACACAATACAGTCAAGTGTTTGCAGCTTTATAAGGATTGTCTTTCATTCAGTTTTCCATCATCTGTTCTTTATTTTCATCTGTGATCTCATCAAAACGCCCTTTGCCATTCATATTTTTGCCAAAATTCTGATTATGAATATTTAGCTATTCTGTAAGAATATCGAGTCTTTCTCTATAAGTCACCTTTTTTTAAAAGCCCTTACCAGAATTGTCCTTAATGCTCTGTTCATGGCAATGTAGGCTTATTCTAGCCTTTGCTTCAATAGTACATATTGAAATTGATTGCTTACAGTTATGAAGGCTGAGCAGTCCAATAAGAGGCACCAACAGATTCAATTCTCTGGTGAGGGATTGCTCTCTTCTTCAAAGATTTTATGGTCTAGCTGTTTCTTAAAATGGCAGAAAAGGAAACAGTCTCCCTCCTTTCTAAGCATTCATGACCTAATCCTCCAAAGGCCCCATCTTTTTATACTTTTGCATTTGTTGTTGGGTTTAAGCATATTAAT
>NW_007221510.1:0-8017 GCF_000164805.1 Carlito syrichta | reverse complement strand
CCCCCAGAACAAAAAATTATACAGACGCTACCCAACAAAAGTGGACTGGATAAAAAAATGTGGTATATATACACAATGGAATAATATGCAGCCATAAATAGGAACTAAATCATGAACTTCACAGTAACCTGGATGTGCTTAGAGGCTATAATACTGAGTGATCTTTCACAGAAACAAAGAACTGAGTATCACATGCTATCATTCATAAGTGGACCTTGAACAACTGTCGTAATAATGTAAGAAAAGAATTGACAGTAGCAGGAAACTGCAGGGGAGAGGGGTAGGAGGGTGGGGAAGTGGTATTGGCAGTAGTTGGAATCTGCCTGGGGAAGGGGGGGCACACCTCATCAGGGTACCTGCATAATGAATACTTGTATACCTAACTAGTACCCCACAAATTTAAAATAAAAATTATAAAAAATAAATAAAAAGTGTAAAAGTTAAAAATAAATTAATAATAATAACAATAAAAATTTCACCCACTAAAACAACAAAAAAAAGAAGAAAATATCAGTAGTACTAAGATTCAGGACCTTAATTCAGAACCTTAATTCAGGACTTTAAGTCAGAACCTTAATCTATTTAATGTTGACACATTTCATTATATGATATCAAAAAGTTACATTTATTAATATCACCACCAATGTTTTTTGACAAAATTTGTGAAATTTGGGAAGCTGTCAAGATCATGATGGTTGGTTCAATTCTCTAAAAACTCTAATTTTAGCTATAAAGCTCAAATTTTATCATTTGTAAAATATATTTTCAGTTATTTTTCTTGACATTACAAACTATTCTTCAGTCCTTTTCAAGAAACTGTCTTAGAAATACTCAAAAATAAATAATTAGTGTTTGTTAGTTATACTTGCAATTTAAAATGTTCCATGAAAAAATGAGTTATTATCTCTCACAGTCAATCATGCAACTTGTTTTCCTCAAGACAACCACTACACTTCCTTACAGTATAAGTGCTTTATGGGTATTCATTTTTCTTCTTATTTTTGGTGAATATGTGAAGTGACTAATACAATAACTAATAGTAAATTTGGTGCTACTTGCTTGATGAAGGTAGTAGTAATTTTAACCACCATTGCTTTTGAATCATCAATATAAATATCAACACAGTGAAAAAGGAAAATTAAACCCTAGTATTATTTTTAAACAATTAAAATCATGGGCCCCTCAAAAGACTCTCAGGGATTCTCAGGGGTTTAGAGGCTATACTTTGACAACTTGTGCTTTGAACTTATGTGAGAGAAATAAACTCCTATTTGTTTCAGACATTATTGCTTAGGCTTTCAAATATAAGATAACTTGTGTCTCCAGTTTTCAAGTCACCTTTGGCAGACTTGCCCAAAAGTCAGTTATTATACAGAGATAGATACTCTTTTTAATTTTATTTTTTTATTTTAAAGATATGGTATATAATTCGGGGTTAGGTGTACACATGTTGATTATGCAGATACCCTTGTTGATGAGGTGTGCCCCTTCCTCCTCTAGCAGTTTCCCTCAACTGTCAATTGCACCCCCCCTTCCCTGGCAATTTCCCACTACAGTTAATGCTTCTCTTATAGTATTAGGATAATTTTTCAAGGTCTGCGTATGAGTGAGAACATATGGTACTCTGTTCTTTGTTTCTGTTATAGATCACTGCATGCTCTTTATTTTATAGTAACTTATTTAAAATTCTGAGAGAAAGTATGAGAAGTTATGATACAACCCTTTTTTCAGTGGTTTAAATTTTTGATTACAATTAAAGACTAAATCATTCCAATGTCCATCATTAAGTTTCTGTTAAATAAATAAAATCCTTTTAGATATACTCATCTAGAGTAAACCATAACACAAAATGGAACACTACCTGTATTAGAAAACCCTATTTAAGCTGGACGTGGTGGCTGATGCCTGTAACCCCAGCACTTTGGGAGGCCAACCAGAAGGATTCATTGAGCCTCAGAATTTAAGAGAAGTCTGGGCAACGCAGTGAGACCTTCTGTCTACAAAAAATAAAAATACATCTGGGCTCAGTGGCTCAGCCTGTAATCCCAGCACTTTGGGAGGATGAGACAAGTGGATTGTCTGAGCCGGTGGGTTTCAGGCCAGCCCCGGCAACTTGGCCAAACCTCGTCTCTACAATAAAATAAAAAATGAGCCAGGTGTGTTAGAGCTTGCCTGTAATTTCGGCTACTTGAAAGGCTGAAGAGGAGGGATCACCAGAGCACAGCGGGTCATTGCTGGGGTGACCGTGAGCTGCCAGGGCACTCCAGCCTTGGCGTCGGAGTGAGACTCCAAATCAAAAAAAAAAAAAAAGAAGCCAATTCTCTGAGAAAACACCAAATGGCAAATGACGCCGGTGCAGCAGGAGGACCCAGAGGCCCTGACCTCTGGAATGGGAGGCCGTGATGAGTTCCTGGGCTCAAAGTCTCAGTCGTGGTCAGGTCGGAGCTGAGGCTGCTGAGTTCATAGAGGCCAGGCTGAGGATAAGGAGTGGATGCCCATCACTGAGCTGGGCCATCTGGGCAAGGACATGAAGAACAAGTCCCTGGAGGAAATTTACTTTTTCTCCCTGCCCACCAAGTAGTCTGAGATTGTTGACTTCTTCATTGGGGATCGTCGCTGGAGATGAGGTTTTGAAGATTATGCCGGTACACAAGCAGACCGGAACTGGCCAGCAGACCAGGTTCAAAGCATTTGTTGCCATGGGGGAGTACAATGGCCACATCGATCTGGGCGTTAAATGCTCCAAAGAAGTAGCCACTGCCATCCGAGGGACCAATGCTTTGGCCAAGCTCGCCATTGTCCCTGTGTGGAGAGGCTATTGGGGGAACAAGATCGGCAAGACCCACATTGTCCCTTGAAAAGTAACAGGATGCTGTGGCTCTGTGCTGGTGCACCTTATTCCTGCCTCCAAGGTCACTGGCATGGTCTCCACCTCCATTCCCAAGAAGCTGCTGCTAATGGCTGGTGTTGATGATTGGTCAGGGTCTGCAGTGTCACCCTGGGCAACTTCTAAGACTATAGCTACTTGACCCCTGACCTCTGGAAAGAATGTATTCACCAAGTCTCCCTGTCAGGAATTCACCAACCATCCTGTTCCTAACCCCTGGTTCTACTTGGCATTGTCTTAGAGGAGGCTCTCTGTGGTGACTCTACACCTGTGTCAGTTTTCTGCCTATGCCTGAGGCTCTATGAAATATTCTTTGAAACATAGGTGGGAGCATCATGCCCCAACATCTCATACACACTGAAGGACAGTGAATATAGCACTATGTGCATGCCACCTGTACCTCATGGAGAAGTGCCCTGACCTAGACCTGTGGTTGCCAGATTGGCTTCACTGTAATGCAGGGAGTAGAGCCTTGAAGTTGTTATGCCTCCAATTCCTGGCATTGTGATGCCACAAGGACTTGTGATGAGTGGGACAGCCCTTAAGATTTCCAAAATATTTTCAAGGTCATTCTTCTATTGTCTTGATTAGTAATGGCATTTTCCTTATTTCTATCCACAAAATTTCCTTGTCAAATGTTTCCTTATCACCACATTCCTGATGAACACCTTCTTCTGACTTTACTTTTTCATTCTTTGCAACATGGACAAGATGACAATTTTCTAAATCTTTAAGTTCTTCTTCTCTTTTGTTTATAAATTATATCTTTAATTCATTTCTCTCTTCTTGTGTTTTACTATAAGCAGTCAAAAGAAAGCATGCCATAACTTCAACATTTTGATTTTTCTTTTACCAAACATCCTATTTAATTGCTCAGAAATTCTACCTCCCCCAAAGTCCTAAGTAACCAACACAATACAGTCAAGTGTTGCAGCTTTATAAGGATTGTCTTTCATTCAGTTTTCCATCATCTGTTCTTTATTTTCATCTGTGATCTCATCAAAACGCCCTTTGCCATTCATATTTTTGCCAAAATTCTGATTATGAATATTTAGCTATTCTGTAAGAATATCGAGTCTTTCTCTATAAGTCACCTTTTTTTAAAAGCCCTTACCAGAATTGTCCTTAATGCTCTGTTCATGGCAATGTAGGCTTATTCTAGCCTTTGCTTCAATAGTACATATTGAAATTGATTGCTTACAGTTATGAAGGCTGAGCAGTCCAATAAGAGGCACCAACAGATTCAATTCTCTGGTGAGGGATTGCTCTCTTCTTCAAAGATTTTATGGTCTAGCTGTTTCTTAAAATGGCAGAAAAGGAAACAGTCTCCCTCCTTTCTAAGCATTCATGACCTAATCACCTCCAAAGGCCCCATCTTTTTATACTTTTGCATTTGTTGTTGGGTTTAAGCATATTAATTTTAGGGATCCCATTTAGAGCATAGCAGCAAGTAATCTTCCAACTTTTTTGGAACCCTTTTACAACTGGACATCTTAGTTTATTTTCTTCTTTAAATTATTAAAAATAATATTCTCACATGATTTAAAGAAAATTTCAAACATAGGGAAAGAAAATGACTCCTTTCAACCTCTGGATCCTGTGAGCATGGTATTCTTTTTCCCTTTCTCTGGTGTAGTTCTGAATGCAGTGTGTATTTTGGCACATCCTCTAGGAGTTGAGGCTTTTTTGTGTGCATTTTTTTCTTCCAGCAGAAATGTGATTTCATCAGTGCCCTAATAACAAGAGTATTTCCTGACCCTTCACCAAATAGATGAAGGCTTTTATTCTGTAGGGGAGAAAGGTCTGAGTGGAGCTTCTTGCCAACACTGCTGCCACTGTCCTCTCCCAGTTCCATACTTGAGAGAGATTTTTGGAGAGTGCTACCATTCTTTCACTGAATGTCCAATTGGATTGAAAGGAAAGAAGTCTTTGAGAAGTTTCACATTCTTCTTATATTTGTGACTCAACGTTTTTACTGTTCTGCCAGGTTATGCTCTAGCAATTTGCTATTTGCTTTAGAGACCTCCTTATTGATGTCTGTGTCTTGCCTAGAGAGGTAAATATTCACATCTTGCCTCCTTCTGTGGGTTCCTGTCTCACCTTAGATTCTGGAACCATTTCTTAACTTGTAACATTGGCAGTTGGATGAATCCAAAATATTGTCATTATGCAATCCATCATTTAATTATTGCAATGTTGGTAGTGATGCTGTTTTCAGCTTTCCACACCTCTGAGAAAAAACTGAAAGTGAATATAATGGATTTTTGTATATTCATATCATATCTTGTAACCTTGATATATTTTCTTGGTAGTTCTGGTAGATACTCTGTAGATTCTTGTATATTTTCTGCCTTTTTACAATACAGAATAACAATGTACTTTAAATAGTTATGCTTTTTTGTCTTATTGAATGGTAAAGACCTCCAGTAAATTTTATAAAAATGGCAACATTTGATACCTCTGCTTTATTTTCAGTCTTGTGTAGGAACCACTTAGATGTTTACCAATCAGTATGATGTTACATTTAAGCTTTTTTGTAATATAGTTTTTATCAGATTAAATAAGTTTAATTCTTAAATTCTTTCAATAGTGTATTTAAAATATCATAAATGGGTATTTAATTTGTCAAATATAATATTTTTCAATTGCTGAGTCAGTCAAAAGGATTTTTTTCCTTTATACAATTAATATGGTGAATTACAGTTTTTGATTATCGATTGCTGAAATAATCTTGCATTCCTAGAATTGATGCCAATTGTTAAGAATCTATTGTTTTTTGTTTTATGTCATATTCAGTCTTATTTTTGTTCTTCAGGATTCTGTTTTTTTTTTTAATTTTTGGTTCAAGCGTGTATGTGCAGGTGGGTTTTATTATTGTGTTCGTTATTTTTTGGCTACTATTAAACCCATCACCTAAATAGTATGGTACCCAACAGGTAGCTTTCAATCCTTACCCTTCCCCATCCCTTATCCCTTTAGGAGTCATTAATGTGCATTTCATCCATACTTATGCCCATGTGTTCAGCTCTCATTTATAAGTAAAAGCATATGGTATTTAGTTTTGTTTCTGCATTAATTCTCTTAGAATAATGGCCTCCAGTTGCATCCAAATTGCTGCAAAAGACATGACTATGCTGTTTTTTGTGTATGCTTAGTTCTATGCTGTATATGTACCATATTTTCTTTACATTTTTTTCTCTTGTCTGATTGCTCTTACTAAGGCTTTCTTTACAATGTTACATAAGAGCGGTGAGAGTGGACATCCTCATCTTGTTCCAGTTCTAAGGGGGAATTCAGTAGGATTGATATTGCTCATTCAGTATAATATTGGCTGTGGGTTTGGTTTGTAAGAGATGGGTCTTATCATTCTGAGATATGTTTGTTTGATGAGTTTTGACCATGAAGGGATGTTGTATATTATCAAATGCTTTTTCTGCATCTATTGATTTGATCACGCGGTTCTTGTTTCTAATTCTGTTTATGTGGTGGATCATATTTATTGATTTGTGTATGTTGAACAAAACTTGCATCCCAGGAATAAAGTCCACCTGATCATAATGAACAATCTTTTTGATGTGCTGGAGGGTGCAGGCTGCTAATTTTTTTTTTGAGAATTTTTGTGTCTCTACATTCAAAGATATCAATTTTAGCTTTCTTTCTTTGTTGCTACTTTGCCAAATTTTGGTATCCAAATGATATTGACTTTGTGGAATGATTTAGGGAGAGGTCCTTCTTCCTTGGTTGGAATACTTTCAGTAGAATTGGTACCATCTATTCCTTGTACATCTGGTAGAATTTGACTATTAATAAATATGGTCCAGGATGTTGTTTTGTTGTTAGGTCTTTTGTAACTGATTAAATTTCATGACTCATTGTTGATCTGTTCAGAGTTTCAATTTCTTCATCTCTCCATCTTGGGAGTTTGTGTGTTTCCAGGCATTTATCCATTTTCTCTAAATTTTCTAGCCTACATGTGTATGGATGCTTATATTAATCTCTGATAATCTTTTGTATTTTTTTGAAATTGGTTGTAACACTATCCTTTTCAATTTCTGAATGCACTTATTTGGATATGATCTCTTTTTTGCTAATCTGTTTGCAGCATATCAATCTTTTTATCCTTTCAAAATGCAACTTTTTATTTTGTTGATTCTGTATATAGTTTTTTAGGGTCATAATGTCATTTAGTTATGAGCTAGTTTTAGTTTGTTATTACTGGTTTTAGTTTTTTCTTGTTTTTCTAACTTCTTTAGGTGAGATGTTAGGTTATATATTAAGATATTGCTATTTTCTTGATTTGGGCCTTTAGTGCTCTACACATTCCTCTTTGCACTGATTTTGTGGCATCAATGAAATTTTGGTGTGTTGTTTATTTTTATTTTTTTCTAAAAGTTTTCAAACTTCTTTCTTGATTTTGTTGTATACCCTAAAATCATTCAGAAGCATGTTTTTTTAGTGTCCATGTATTTGTGTGGTTTGGATTCCCTTGGTATTGATTTCAATTTTTATTCTGCTATGGTCAGAGAAGATATTTGCTTTGATTTTTTTGTAATTTATTAAGACTTGCTTTATGACTGAGCAAGTGATCAGTCATAATATTCTGTGTGCAGTTGAAAAGAGTATATCTTCTATGCTTGTTGAGTGAAGTATTCTGCAGATGTCTTTTAGGTTCAATTGTTCAGATGTCATATTTAAGTTCAGAATTTTTTGTTAGCTTTCTGCCTTCACACTCTGTGTAAAGCTGGTAGTATGTTATTGAAGGCCATCACTACTAGAGTGTGGCTGTCTAAGTCATCTCTTAGATTCAGTAGTAATTGTTTTATAAATCTGGGTGCTCTACTGTTGAGTGCATATATATATTTAGAATAGTAAATACTTCTTGTTAAATTGAGCCATTTATTATTATATAATGCTCTTCATTGTCCCTTTTTATATTATTTTTTTAAAATCTGTTTTAACTAAATCAAGAATGGTGAGTGCTGTTTTTTTGTTTTGTTTCATTTACATGGTGGGTCTTTCTCCATCCTTTTGCTATGGATGTCATCAGAAATGGGACGATCACCTGAAAACAATAGAAGAATTAGTTTTCTTTTTTATCCAGTTTGTCACTCTTTTGTCTTGTGGGCATTT
>NW_007221509.1:0-8016 GCF_000164805.1 Carlito syrichta | reverse complement strand
CCCCCAGAACAAAAAATTATACAGACGCTACCCAACAAAAGTGGACTGGATAAAAAAATGTGGTATATATACACAATGGAATAATATGCAGCCATAAATAGGAACTAAATCATGAACTTCACAGTAACCTGGATGTGCTTAGAGGCTATAATACTGAGTGATCTTTCACAGAAACAAAGAACTGAGTATCACATGCTATCATTCATAAGTGGACCTTGAACAACTGTCGTAATAATGTAAGAAAAGAATTGACAGTAGCAGGAAACTGCAGGGGAGAGGGGTAGGAGGGTGGGGAAGTGGTATTGGCAGTAGTTGGAATCTGCCTGGGGAAGGGGGGGCACACCTCATCAAGGGTACCTGCATAATGAATACTTGTATACCTAACTAGTACCCCACAAATTTAAAATAAAAATTATAAAAAATAAATAAAAAGTGTAAAAGTTAAAAATAAATTAATAATAATAACAATAAAAATTTCACCCACTAAAACAACAAAAAAAAGAAGAAAATATCAGTAGTACTAAGATTCAGGACCTTAATTCAGAACCTTAATTCAGGACTTTAAGTCAGAACCTTAATCTATTTAATGTTGACACATTTCATTATATGATATCAAAAAGTTACATTTATTAATATCACCACCAATGTTTTTTGACAAAATTTGTGAAATTTGGGAAGCTGTCAAGATCATGATGGTTGGTTCAATTCTCTAAAAACTCTAATTTTAGCTATAAAGCTCAAATTTTATCATTTGTAAAATATATTTTCAGTTATTTTTCTTGACATTACAAACTATTCTTCAGTCCTTTTCAAGAAACTGTCTTAGAAATACTCAAAAATAAATAATTAGTGTTTGTTAGTTATACTTGCAATTTAAAATGTTCCATGAAAAAATGAGTTATTATCTCTCACAGTCAATCATGCAACTTGTTTTCCTCAAGACAACCACTACACTTCCTTACAGTATAAGTGCTTTATGGGTATTCATTTTTCTTCTTATTTTTGGTGAATATGTGAAGTGACTAATACAAAAACTAATAGTAAATTTGGTGCTACTTGCTTGATGAAGGTAGTAGTAATTTTAACCACCATTGCTTTTGAATCATCAATATAAATATCAACACAGTGAAAAAGGAAAATTAAACCCTAGTATTATTTTTAAACAATTAAAATCATGGGCCCCTCAAAAGACTCTCAGGGATTCTCAGGGGTTTAGAGGCTATACTTTGACAACTTGTGCTTTGAACTTATGTGAGAGAAATAAACTCCTATTTGTTTCAGACATTATTGCTTAGGCTTTCAAATATAAGATAACTTGTGTCTCCAGTTTTCAAGTCACCTTTGGCAGACTTGCCCAAAAGTCAGTTATTATACAGAGATAGATACTCTTTTTAATTTTATTTTTTTATTTTAAAGATATGGTATATAATTCGGGGTTAGGTGTACACATGTTGATTATGCAGATACCCTTGTTGATGAGGTGTGCCCCTTCCTCCTCTAGCAGTTTCCCTCACCTGTCAATTGCACCCCCCCTTCCCTGGCAATTTCCCACTACAGTTAATGCTTCTCTTATAGTATTAGGATAATTTTTCAAGGTCTGCGTATGAGTGAGAACATATGGTACTCTGTTCTTTGTTTCTGTTATAGATCACTGCATGCTCTTTATTTTATAGTAACTTATTTAAAATTCTGAGAGAAAGTATGAAAAGTTATGATACAACCCTTTTTTCAGTGGTTTAAATTTTTGATTACAATTAAAGACTAAATCATTCCAATGTCCATCATTAAGTTTCTGTTAAATAAATAAAATCCTTTTAGATATACTCATCTAGAGTAAACCATAACACAAAATGGAACACTACCTGTATTAGAAAACCCTATTTAAGCTGGACGTGGTGGCTGATGCCTGTAACCCCAGCACTTTGGGAGGCCAACCAGAAGGATTCATTGAGCCTCAGAATTTAAGAGAAGTCTGGGCAACGCAGTGAGACCTTCTGTCTACAAAAAATAAAAATACATCTGGGCTCAGTGGCTCAGCCTGTAATCCCAGCACTTTGGGAGGATGAGACAAGTGGATTGTCTGAGCCGGTGGGTTTCAGGCCAGCCCCGGCAACTTGGCCAAACCTCGTCTCTACAATAAAATAAAAAATGAGCCAGGTGTGTTAGAGCTTGCCTGTAATTTCGGCTACTTGAAAGGCTGAAGAGGAGGGATCACCAGAGCACAGCGGGTCATTGCTGGGGTGACCGTGAGCTGCCAGGGCACTCCAGCCTTGGCGTCGGAGTGAGACTCCAAATCAAAAAAAAAAAAAAAGAAGCCAATTCTCTGAGAAAACACCAAATGGCAAATGACGCCGGTGCAGCAGGAGGACCCAGAGGCCCTGACCTCTGGAATGGGAGGCCGTGATGAGTTCCTGGGCTCAAAGTCTCAGTCGTGGTCAGGTCGGAGCTGAGGCTGCTGAGTTCATAGAGGCCAGGCTGAGGATAAGGAGTGGATGCCCATCACTGAGCTGGGCCATCTGGGCAAGGACATGAAGAACAAGTCCCTGGAGGAAATTTACTTTTTCTCCCTGCCCACCAAGTAGTCTGAGATTGTTGACTTCTTCATTGGGGATCGTCGCTGGAGATGAGGTTTTGAAGATTATGCCGGTACACAAGCAGACCGGAACTGGCCAGCAGACCAGGTTCAAAGCATTTGTTGCCATGGGGGAGTACAATGGCCACATCGATCTGGGCGTTAAATGCTCCAAAGAAGTAGCCACTGCCATCCGAGGGACCAATGCTTTGGCCAAGCTCGCCATTGTCCCTGTGTGGAGAGGCTATTGGGGGAACAAGATCGGCAAGACCCACATTGTCCCTTGAAAAGTAACAGGATGCTGTGGCTCTGTGCTGGTGCACCTTATTCCTGCCTCCAAGGTCACTGGCATGGTCTCCACCTCCATTCCCAAGAAGCTGCTGCTAATGGCTGGTGTTGATGATTGGTCAGGGTCTGCAGTGTCACCCTGGGCAACTTCTAAGACTATAGCTACTTGACCCCTGACCTCTGGAAAGAATGTATTCACCAAGTCTCCCTGTCAGGAATTCACCAACCATCCTGTTCCTAACCCCTGGTTCTACTTGGCATTGTCTTAGAGGAGGCTCTCTGTGGTGACTCTACACCTGTGTCAGTTTTCTGCCTATGCCTGAGGCTCTATGAAATATTCTTTGAAACATAGGTGGGAGCATCATGCCCCAACATCTCATACACACTGAAGGACAGTGAATATAGCACTATGTGCATGCCACCTGTACCTCATGGAGAAGTGCCCTGACCTAGACCTGTGGTTGCCAGATTGGCTTCACTGTAATGCAGGGAGTAGAGCCTTGAAGTTGTTATGCCTCCAATTCCTGGCATTGTGATGCCACAAGGACTTGTGATGAGTGGGACAGCCCTTAAGATTTCCAAAATATTTTCAAGGTCATTCTTCTATTGTCTTGATTAGTAATGGCATTTTCCTTATTTCTATCCACAAAATTTCCTTGTCAAATGTTTCCTTATCACCACATTCCTGATGAACACCTTCTTCTGACTTTACTTTTTCATTCTTTGCAACATGGACAAGATGACAATTTTCTAAATCTTTAAGTTCTTCTTCTCTTTTGTTTATAAATTATATCTTTAATTCATTTCTCTCTTCTTGTGTTTTACTATAAGCAGTCAAAAGAAAGCATGCCATAACTTCAACATTTTGATTTTTCTTTTACCAAACATCCTATTTAATTGCTCAGAAATTCTACCTCCCCCAAAGTCCTAAGTAACCAACACAATACAGTCAAGTGTTTGCAGCTTTATAAGGATTGTCTTTCATTCAGTTTTCCATCATCTGTTCTTTATTTTCATCTGTGATCTCATCAAAACGCCCTTTGCCATTCATATTTTTGCCAAAATTCTGATTATGAATATTTAGCTATTCTGTAAGAATATCGAGTCTTTCTCTATAAGTCACCTTTTTTTAAAAGCCCTTACCAGAATTGTCCTTAATGCTCTGTTCATGGCAATGTAGGCTTATTCTAGCCTTTGCTTCAATAGTACATATTGAAATTGATTGCTTACAGTTATGAAGGCTGAGCAGTCCAATAAGAGGCACCAACAGATTCAATTCTCTGGTGAGGGATTGCTCTCTTCTTCAAAGATTTTATGGTCTAGCTGTTTCTTAAAATGGCAGAAAAGGAAACAGTCTCCCTCCTTTCTAAGCATTCATGACCTAATCACCTCCAAAGGCCCCATCTTTTTATACTTTTGCATTTGTTGTTGGGTTTAAGCATATTAATTTTAGGGATCCCATTTAGAGCATAGCAGCAAGTAATCTTCCAACTTTTTTGGAACCCTTTTACAACTGGACATCTTAGTTTATTTTCTTCTTTAAATTATTAAAAATAATATTCTCACATGATTTAAAGAAAATTTCAAACATAGGGAAAGAAAATGACTCCTTTCAACCTCTGGATCCTGTGAGCATGGTATTCTTTTTCCCTTTCTCTGGTGTAGTTCTGAATGCAGTGTGTATTTTGGCACATCCTCTAGGAGTTGAGGCTTTTTTGTGTGCATTTTTTTCTTCCAGCAGAAATGTGATTTCATCAGTGCCCTAATAACAAGAGTATTTCCTGACCCTTCACCAAATAGATGAAGGCTTTTATTCTGTAGGGGAGAAAGGTCTGAGTGGAGCTTCTTGCCAACACTGCTGCCACTGTCCTCTCCCAGTTCCATACTTGAGAGAGATTTTTGGAGAGTGCTACCATTCTTTCACTGAATGTCCAATTGGATTGAAAGGAAAGAAGTCTTTGAGAAGTTTCACATTCTTCTTATATTTGTGACTCAACGTTTTTACTGTTCTGCCAGGTTATGCTCTAGCAATTTGCTATTTGCTTTAGAGACCTCCTTATTGATGTCTGTGTCTTGCCTAGAGAGGTAAATATTCACATCTTGCCTCCTTCTGTGGGTTCCTGTCTCACCTTAGATTCTGGAACCATTTCTTAACTTGTAACATTGGCAGTTGGATGAATCCAAAATATTGTCATTATGCAATCCATCATTTAATTATTGCAATGTTGGTAGTGATGCTGTTTTCAGCTTTCCACACCTCTGAGAAAAAACTGAAAGTGAATATAATGGATTTTTGTATATTCATATCATATCTTGTAACCTTGATATATTTTCTTGGTAGTTCTGGTAGATACTCTGTAGATTCTTGTATATTTTCTGCCTTTTTACAATACAGAATAACAATGTACTTTAAATAGTTATGCTTTTTTGTCTTATTGAATGGTAAAGACCTCCAGTAAATTTTATAAAAATGGCAACATTTGATACCTCTGCTTTATTTTCAGTCTTGTGTAGGAACCACTTAGATGTTTACCAATCAGTATGATGTTACATTTAAGCTTTTTTGTAATATAGTTTTTATCAGATTAAATAAGTTTAATTCTTAAATTCTTTCAATAGTGTATTTAAAATATCATAAATGGGTATTTAATTTGTCAAATATAATATTTTTCAATTGCTGAGTCAGTCAAAAGGATTTTTTTCCTTTATACAATTAATATGGTGAATTACAGTTTTTGATTATCGATTGCTGAAATAATCTTGCATTCCTAGAATTGATGCCAATTGTTAAGAATCTATTGTTTTTTGTTTTATGTCATATTCAGTCTTATTTTTGTTCTTCAGGATTCTGTTTTTTTTTTTAATTTTTGGTTCAAGCGTGTATGTGCAGGTGGGTTTTATTATTGTGTTCGTTATTTTTTGGCTACTATTAAACCCATCACCTAAATAGTATGGTACCCAACAGGTAGCTTTCAATCCTTACCCTTCCCCATCCCTTATCCCTTTAGGAGTCATTAATGTGCATTTCATCCATACTTATGCCCATGTGTTCAGCTCTCATTATAAGTAAAAGCATATGGTATTTAGTTTGTTTCTGCATAATTCTCTTAGAATAATGGCCTCCAGTTGCATCCAAATTGCTGCAAAAGACATGACTATGCTGTTTTTTGTGTATGCTTAGTTCTATGCTGTATATGTACCATATTTTCTTTACATTTTTTTCTCTTGTCTGATTGCTCTTACTAAGGCTTTCTTTACAATGTTACATAAGAGCGGTGAGAGTGGACATCCTCATCTTGTTCCAGTTCTAAGGGGGAATTCAGTAGGATTGATATTGCTCATTCAGTATAATATTGGCTGTGGGTTTGGTTTGTAAGAGATGGGTCTTATCATTCTGAGATATGTTTGTTTGATGAGTTTTGACCATGAAGGGATGTTGTATATTATCAAATGCTTTTTCTGCATCTATTGATTTGATCACGCGGTTCTTGTTTCTAATTCTGTTTATGTGGTGGATCATATTTATTGATTTGTGTATGTTGAACAAAACTTGCATCCCAGGAATAAAGTCCACCTGATCATAATGAACAATCTTTTTGATGTGCTGGAGGGTGCAGGCTGCTAATTTTTTTTTTGAGAATTTTTGTGTCTCTACATTCAAAGATATCAATTTTAGCTTTCTTTCTTTGTTGCTACTTTGCCAAATTTTGGTATCCAAATGATATTGACTTTGTGGAATGATTTAGGGAGAGGTCCTTCTTCCTTGGTTGGAATACTTTCAGTAGAATTGGTACCATCTATTCCTTGTACATCTGGTAGAATTTGACTATTAGTAAATATGGTCCAGGATGTTGTTTTGTTGTTAGGTCTTTTGTAACTGATTAAATTTCATGACTCATTGTTGATCTGTTCAGAGTTTCAATTTCTTCATCTCTCCATCTTGGGAGTTTGTGTGTTTCCAGGCATTTATCCATTTTCTCTAAATTTTCTAGCCTACATGTGTATGGATGCTTATATTAATCTCTGATAATCTTTTGTATTTTTTTGAAATTGGTTGTAACACTATCCTTTTCAATTTCTGAATGCACTTATTTGGATATGATCTCTTTTTTGCTAATCTGTTTGCAGCATATCAATCTTTTTATCCTTTCAAAATGCAACTTTTTATTTTGTTGATTCTGTATATAGTTTTTTAGGGTCATAATGTCATTTAGTTATGAGCTAGTTTTAGTTTGTTATTACTGGTTTTAGTTTTTTCTTGTTTTTCTAACTTCTTTAGGTGAGATGTTAGGTTATATATTAAGATATTGCTATTTTCTTGATTTGGGCCTTTAGTGCTCTACACATTCCTCTTTGCACTGATTTTGTGGCATCAATGAAATTTTGGTGTGTTGTTTATTTTTATTTTTTTCTAAAAGTTTTCAAACTTCTTTCTTGATTTTGTTGTATACCCTAAAATCATTCAGAAGCATGTTTTTTTAGTGTCCATGTATTTGTGTGGTTTGGATTCCCTTGGTATTGATTTCAATTTTTATTCTGCTATGGTCAGAGAAGATATTTGCTTTGATTTTTTTGTAATTTATTAAGACTTGCTTTATGACTGAGCAAGTGATCAGTCATAATATTCTGTGTGCAGTTGAAAAGAGTATATCTTCTATGCTTGTTGAGTGAAGTATTCTGCAGATGTCTTTTAGGTTCAATTGTTCAGATGTCATATTTAAGTTCAGAATTTTTTGTTAGCTTTCTGCCTTCACACTCTGTGTAAAGCTGGTAGTATGTTATTGAAGGCCATCACTACTAGAGTGTGGCTGTCTAAGTCATCTCTTAGATTCAGTAGTAATTGTTTTATAAATCTGGGTGCTCTACTGTTGAGTGCATATATATATTTAGAATAGTAAATACTTCTTGTTAAATTGAGCCATTTATTATTATATAATGCTCTTCATTGTCCCTTTTTATATTATTTTTTTAAAATCTGTTTTAACTAAATCAAGAATGGTGAGTGCTGTTTTTTTGTTTTGTTTCATTTACATGGTGGGTCTTTCTCCATCCTTTTGCTATGGATGTCATCAGAAATGGGACGATCACCTGAAAACAATAGAAGAATTAGTTTTCTTTTTTATCCAGTTTGTCACTCTTTTGTCTTGTGGGCATTT
>NW_007221508.1:0-737 GCF_000164805.1 Carlito syrichta | reverse complement strand
CGTTCAATTGTTCAGATGTCATATTTAAGTTCAGAATTTTTTGTTAGCTTTCTGCCTTCACACTCTGTGTAAAGCTGGTAGTATGTTATTGAAGGCCATCACTACTAGAGTGTGGCTGTCTAAGTCATCTCTTAGATTCAGTAGTAATTGTTTTATAAATCTGGGTGCTCTACTGTTGAGTGCATATATATATTTAGAATAGTAAATACTTCTTGTTAAATTGAGCCATTTATTATTATATAATGCTCTTCATTGTCCCTTTTTATATTATTTTTTTAAAATCTGTTTTAACTAAATCAAGAATGGTGAGTGCTGTTTTTTTGTTTTGTTTCATTTACATGGTGGGTCTTTCTCCATCCTTTTGCTATGGATGTCATCAGAAATGGGACGATCACCTGAAAACAATAGAAGAATTAGTTTTCTTTTTTATCCAGTTTGTCACTCTTTTGTCTTGTGGGCATTTAGGTCCTTGGACATTCACAATCACTGTTGACATGTGAGGATTTTTTCTATCATAGTGTTGTTAAATATTTGCTTTGTATTTTCAGATTTACGGTTGATTTATCTGTTCTCTGTGTGATGTGATTTTGTGTGCTTTTGTTTTAGGTGATATTGTTCTTTTGCTCCCATGTATAGAAATCCTTGAAGCAGCAATTGTAGAGTCAGTCTGGTAGTGATGAATTCCCTTTGTGCTTACTTGACTGGGAAAGACCTTATTTCCTCTCTGTTTATGAAGG
>NW_007221507.1:0-4381 GCF_000164805.1 Carlito syrichta | reverse complement strand
TTAATGCTCTGTTCATGGCAATGTAGGCTTATTCTAGCCTTTGCTTCAATAGTACATATTGAAATTGATTGCTTACAGTTATGAAGGCTGAGCAGTCCAATAAGAGGCACCAACAGATTCAATTCTCTGGTGAGGGATTGCTCTCTTCTTCAAAGATTTTATGGTCTAGCTGTTTCTTAAAATGGCAGAAAAGGAAACAGTCTCCCTCCTTTCTAAGCATTCATGACCTAATCACCTCCAAAGGCCCCATCTTTTTATACTTTTGCATTTGTTGTTGGGTTTAAGCATATTAATTTTAGGGATCCCATTTAGAGCATAGCAGCAAGTAATCTTCCAACTTTTTTGGAACCCTTTTACAACTGGACATCTTAGTTTATTTTCTTCTTTAAATTATTAAAAATAATATTCTCACATGATTTAAAGAAAATTTCAAACATAGGGAAAGAAAATGACTCCTTTCAACCTCTGGATCCTGTGAGCATGGTATTCTTTTTCCCTTTCTCTGGTGTAGTTCTGAATGCAGTGTGTATTTTGGCACATCCTCTAGGAGTTGAGGCTTTTTTGTGTGCATTTTTTTCTTCCAGCAGAAATGTGATTTCATCAGTGCCCTAATAACAAGAGTATTTCCTGACCCTTCACCAAATAGATGAAGGCTTTTATTCTGTAGGGGAGAAAGGTCTGAGTGGAGCTTCTTGCCAACACTGCTGCCACTGTCCTCTCCCAGTTCCATACTTGAGAGAGATTTTTGGAGAGTGCTACCATTCTTTCACTGAATGTCCAATTGGATTGAAAGGAAAGAAGTCTTTGAGAAGTTTCACATTCTTCTTATATTTGTGACTCAACGTTTTTACTGTTCTGCCAGGTTATGCTCTAGCAATTTGCTATTTGCTTTAGAGACCTCCTTATTGATGTCTGTGTCTTGCCTAGAGAGGTAAATATTCACATCTTGCCTCCTTCTGTGGGTTCCTGTCTCACCTTAGATTCTGGAACCATTTCTTAACTTGTAACATTGGCAGTTGGATGAATCCAAAATATTGTCATTATGCAATCCATCATTTAATTATTGCAATGTTGGTAGTGATGCTGTTTTCAGCTTTCCACACCTCTGAGAAAAAACTGAAAGTGAATATAATGGATTTTTGTATATTCATATCATATCTTGTAACCTTGATATATTTTCTTGGTAGTTCTGGTAGATACTCTGTAGATTCTTGTATATTTTCTGCCTTTTTACAATACAGAATAACAATGTACTTTAAATAGTTATGCTTTTTTGTCTTATTGAATGGTAAAGACCTCCAGTAAATTTTATAAAAATGGCAACATTTGATACCTCTGCTTTATTTTCAGTCTTGTGTAGGAACCACTTAGATGTTTACCAATCAGTATGATGTTACATTTAAGCTTTTTTGTAATATAGTTTTTATCAGATTAAATAAGTTTAATTCTTAAATTCTTTCAATAGTGTATTTAAAATATCATAAATGGGTATTTAATTTGTCAAATATAATATTTTTCAATTGCTGAGTCAGTCAAAAGGATTTTTTTCCTTTATACAATTAATATGGTGAATTACAGTTTTTGATTATCGATTGCTGAAATAATCTTGCATTCCTAGAATTGATGCCAATTGTTAAGAATCTATTGTTTTTTGTTTTATGTCATATTCAGTCTTATTTTTGTTCTTCAGGATTCTGTTTTTTTTTTTAATTTTTGGTTCAAGCGTGTATGTGCAGGTGGGTTTTATTATTGTGTTCGTTATTTTTTGGCTACTATTAAACCCATCACCTAAATAGTATGGTACCCAACAGGTAGCTTTCAATCCTTACCCTTCCCCATCCCTTATCCCTTTAGGAGTCATTAATGTGCATTTCATCCATACTTATGCCCATGTGTTCAGCTCTCATTTATAAGTAAAAGCATATGGTATTTAGTTTTGTTTCTGCATTAATTCTCTTAGAATAATGGCCTCCAGTTGCATCCAAATTGCTGCAAAAGACATGACTATGCTGTTTTTTGTGTATGCTTAGTTCTATGCTGTATATGTACCATATTTTCTTTACATTTTTTTCTCTTGTCTGATTGCTCTTACTAAGGCTTTCTTTACAATGTTACATAAGAGCGGTGAGAGTGGACATCCTCATCTTGTTCCAGTTCTAAGGGGGAATTCAGTAGGATTGATATTGCTCATTCAGTATAATATTGGCTGTGGGTTTGGTTTGTAAGAGATGGGTCTTATCATTCTGAGATATGTTTGTTTGATGAGTTTTGACCATGAAGGGATGTTGTATATTATCAAATGCTTTTTCTGCATCTATTGATTTGATCACGCGGTTCTTGTTTCTAATTCTGTTTATGTGGTGGATCATATTTATTGATTTGTGTATGTTGAACAAAACTTGCATCCCAGGAATAAAGTCCACCTGATCATAATGAACAATCTTTTTGATGTGCTGGAGGGTGCAGGCTGCTAATTTTTTTTTTGAGAATTTTTGTGTCTCTACATTCAAAGATATCAATTTTAGCTTTCTTTCTTTGTTGCTACTTTGCCAAATTTTGGTATCCAAATGATATTGACTTTGTGGAATGATTTAGGGAGAGGTCCTTCTTCCTTGGTTGGAATACTTTCAGTAGAATTGGTACCATCTATTCCTTGTACATCTGGTAGAATTTGACTATTAATAAATATGGTCCAGGATGTTGTTTTGTTGTTAGGTCTTTTGTAACTGATTAAATTTCATGACTCATTGTTGATCTGTTCAGAGTTTCAATTTCTTCATCTCTCCATCTTGGGAGTTTGTGTGTTTCCAGGCATTTATCCATTTTCTCTAAATTTTCTAGCCTACATGTGTATGGATGCTTATATTAATCTCTGATAATCTTTTGTATTTTTTTGAAATTGGTTGTAACACTATCCTTTTCAATTTCTGAATGCACTTATTTGGATATGATCTCTTTTTTGCTAATCTGTTTGCAGCATATCAATCTTTTTATCCTTTCAAAATGCAACTTTTTATTTTGTTGATTCTGTATATAGTTTTTTAGGGTCATAATGTCATTTAGTTATGAGCTAGTTTTAGTTTGTTATTACTGGTTTTAGTTTTTTCTTGTTTTTCTAACTTCTTTAGGTGAGATGTTAGGTTATATATTAAGATATTGCTATTTTCTTGATTTGGGCCTTTAGTGCTCTACACATTCCTCTTTGCACTGATTTTGTGGCATCAATGAAATTTTGGTGTGTTGTTTATTTTTATTTTTTTCTAAAAGTTTTCAAACTTCTTTCTTGATTTTGTTGTATACCCTAAAATCATTCAGAAGCATGTTTTTTTAGTGTCCATGTATTTGTGTGGTTTGGATTCCCTTGGTATTGATTTCAATTTTTATTCTGCTATGGTCAGAGAAGATATTTGCTTTGATTTTTTTGTAATTTATTAAGACTTGCTTTATGACTGAGCAAGTGATCAGTCATAATATTCTGTGTGCAGTTGAAAAGAGTATATCTTCTATGCTTGTTGAGTGAAGTATTCTGCAGATGTCTTTTAGGTTCAATTGTTCAGATGTCATATTTAAGTTCAGAATTTTTTGTTAGCTTTCTGCCTTCACACTCTGTGTAAAGCTGGTAGTATGTTATGAAGGCCCATCACTACTAGAGTGTGGCTGTCTAAGTCATCTCTTAGATTCAGTAGTAATTGTTTTATAAATCTGGGTGCTCTACTGTTGAGTGCATATATATATTTAGAATAGTAAATACTTCTTGTTAAATTGAGCCATTTATTATTATATAATGCTCTTCATTGTCCCTTTTTATATTATTTTTTTAAAATCTGTTTTAACTAAATCAAGAATGGTGAGTGCTGTTTTTTTGTTTTGTTTCATTTACATGGTGGGTCTTTCTCCATCCTTTTGCTATGGATGTCATCAGAAATGGGACGATCACCTGAAAACAATAGAAGAATTAGTTTTCTTTTTTATCCAGTTTGTCACTCTTTTGTCTTGTGGGCATTTAGGTCCTTGGACATTCACAATCACTGTTGACATGTGAGGATTTTTTCTATCATAGTGTTGTTAAATATTTGCTTTGTATTTTCAGATTTACGGTTGATTTATCTGTTCTCTGTGTGATGTGATTTTGTGTGCTTTTGTTTTAGGTGATATTGTTCTTTTGCTCCCATGTATAGAAATCCTTGAAGCAGCAATTGTAGAGTCAGTCTGGTAGTGATGAATTCCCTTTGTGCTTACTTGACTGGGAAAGACCTTATTTCCTCTCTGTTTATGAAGGTAAGTTTGGTGGGATAAGATATTTCTGGTTGGCATTTCCTTTCTTTAAAATGCTTCTTTAAAATGTTTCTCTTGAGAGTTTCCCTGTTAGTCTGATGGGGTT
>NW_007221506.1:0-690 GCF_000164805.1 Carlito syrichta | reverse complement strand
TAAAAATAATTATTTCCTTTTTCTTATTTTGATTAATGGGTTGATTCAAAGGATCGGTGTTCAAGATCTGAAATTCTTCATCTTTGTCTAGTCTGTTGTTAAGGCTTGTAACTGTATTTTGAAGTTCCTGTAGTGAATTTTTTAATTCTAGAAATTCAGTTTGAGTCTTTTTAAGAATTTCCATATCAGGTTTCACTTCTTGGATTGGGGCCCTTTGTTTTGAGTTCCCACTTTTTATTAGCTCTCATTTAATTTCATTATCACCCATATTCTTAATTCTATATCTGTCTTTTTTTTTTTTTAACATTTCTTTATGGTTAAGATTCATTGCTGGGGAGTTGGTACAATGTTTTGTAGGTATCAACACTCTGACTTTTGATATTCCTGGAGATCTTGTAGTGGTACCTTCTCATTTGGGGATGACTTTTCTTTAAATTTACTATCATTGGGATGAGGCTTTTAAAGACTTTATTTTCTCCTGTGAGTATGCCTGTGGTGGATGTTATGTATGGTTGACTGACTCTCTTAGTGCCCTGGTTTCCTGTTCTCTCCTTGACCCAGAGGCAGCAGGGGAGGTAGAGGTATCAGTTACTGGAAGGGGCCCAACAGAGCCCTTTGTAGGTTGTGCCCTCACAGGAGCACTAAACCACAGATGCAGAGTTCAAATGGAGGTCATGTTGCTGTATGGTC
>NW_007221505.1:0-787 GCF_000164805.1 Carlito syrichta | reverse complement strand
TTTTCTTTATTTTTGATTTAATGGGTTGATTCAAAGGATCGGTGTTCAAGTCTGAAATTCTTCATCTTTGTCTAGTCTGTTGTAAGGCTGTAACTGTATTTTGAAGTTCCTGTAGTGAATTTTTTAATTCTAGAAATTCAGTTTGAATCTTTTTAAGAATTTCCATATCAGGTTTCACTTCTTGGATTGGGGCCCTTTGTTTTGAGTTCCCACTTTTTATTAGCTCTCATTTAATTTCATTATCACCCATATTCTTAATTCTATATCTGTCTTTTTTTTTTTTTAACATTTCTTTATGGTTAAGATTCATTGCTGGGGAGTTGGTACAATGTTTTGTAGGTATCAACACTCTGACTTTTGATATTCCTGGAGATCTTGTAGTGGTACCTTCTCATTTGGGGATGACTTTTCTTTAAATTTACTATCATTGGGATGAGGCTTTTAAAGACTTTATTTTCTCCTGTGAGTATGCCTGTGGTGGATGTTATGTATGGTTGACTGACTCTCTTAGTGCCCTGGTTTCCTGTTCTCTCCTTGACCCAGAGGCAGCAGGGGAGGTAGAGGTATCAGTTACTGGAAGGGGCCCAACAGAGCCCTTTGTAGGTTGTGCCCTCACAGGAGCACTAAACCACAGATGCAGAGTTCAAATGGAGGTCATGTTGCTGTATGGTCCTGGGATGCTTGTCATCAAAACAGAGAAGCACTGCCTGGTAGGGACTTATGGGGACAGTTGCTTGTGACATCCATTCTGTAGGCACACAGCAGCAACCTTTCTCTTCTTTCCCTC
>NW_007221504.1:0-703 GCF_000164805.1 Carlito syrichta | reverse complement strand
TTTTAATTCTAGAAATTCAGTTTGAGTCTTTTAAGAATTCCATATCAGGTTTCACTTCTTGGATTGGGGGCCCTTTGTTTTGAGTTCCCCACTTTTTATTAGCTCTCATTTAATTTCATTATCACCCATATTCTTAATTCTATATCTGTCTTTTTTTTTTTTTAACATTTCTTTATGGTTAAGATTCATTGCTGGGGAGTTGGTACAATGTTTTGTAGGTATCAACACTCTGACTTTTGATATTCCTGGAGATCTTGTAGTGGTACCTTCTCATTTGGGGATGACTTTTCTTTAAATTTACTATCATTGGGATGAGGCTTTTAAAGACTTTATTTTCTCCTGTGAGTATGCCTGTGGTGGATGTTATGTATGGTTGACTGACTCTCTTAGTGCCCTGGTTTCCTGTTCTCTCCTTGACCCAGAGGCAGCAGGGGAGGTAGAGGTATCAGTTACTGGAAGGGGCCCAACAGAGCCCTTTGTAGGTTGTGCCCTCACAGGAGCACTAAACCACAGATGCAGAGTTCAAATGGAGGTCATGTTGCTGTATGGTCCTGGGATGCTTGTCATCAAAACAGAGAAGCACTGCCTGGTAGGGACTTATGGGGACAGTTGCTTGTGACATCCATTCTGTAGGCACACAGCAGCAACCTTTCTCTTCTTTCCCTCCCTGGTCTGCATGTAGCAGGGGAAGAGGTTTTGGTGA
>NW_007221503.1:0-790 GCF_000164805.1 Carlito syrichta | reverse complement strand
TTTGAAGTTCCTGTAGTGAATTTTTTAATTCTAGAAATTCAGTTGAATCTTTTAAGAATTCCATATCAGGTTTCACTTCTTGGATTGGGGCCCTTTGTTTTGAGTTCCCACTTTTTATTAGCTCTCATTTAATTTCATTATCACCCATATTCTTAATTCTATATCTGTCTTTTTTTTTTTTTAACATTTCTTTATGGTTAAGATTCATTGCTGGGGAGTTGGTACAATGTTTTGTAGGTATCAACACTCTGACTTTTGATATTCCTGGAGATCTTGTAGTGGTACCTTCTCATTTGGGGATGACTTTTCTTTAAATTTACTATCATTGGGATGAGGCTTTTAAAGACTTTATTTTCTCCTGTGAGTATGCCTGTGGTGGATGTTATGTATGGTTGACTGACTCTCTTAGTGCCCTGGTTTCCTGTTCTCTCCTTGACCCAGAGGCAGCAGGGGAGGTAGAGGTATCAGTTACTGGAAGGGGCCCAACAGAGCCCTTTGTAGGTTGTGCCCTCACAGGAGCACTAAACCACAGATGCAGAGTTCAAATGGAGGTCATGTTGCTGTATGGTCCTGGGATGCTTGTCATCAAAACAGAGAAGCACTGCCTGGTAGGGACTTATGGGGACAGTTGCTTGTGACATCCATTCTGTAGGCACACAGCAGCAACCTTTCTCTTCTTTCCCTCCCTGGTCTGCATGTAGCAGGGGAAGAGGTTTTGGTGATGGTGATGGTTTCTGGGAATTGGACATTCAGTGAAGCACTAAGTTATGGCTGCGTTAACCAGGCATGG
>NW_007221502.1:0-757 GCF_000164805.1 Carlito syrichta | reverse complement strand
ATCCTCATTGGTTCCATGCTGAGGCTGAATCTGCAGACTTCCCAGTCTTGCTCTCCTCCACTCTCCATGGTTCCTGTCACTTCTCTGATGAACTTGAGCATGCTCTCCTAGAGGATCCCCTGAAGATTAAATATTTATTTCAGACCCTCTCTGTAAGAGAGATGCTTACTACCTTCTAAAAAAAGAGGACTAAAATCAACCACCTTGCACCAAGCTCTATTATTGCTTTCATATAACAATAAATTGTATTTACTAATATTTTGCTATGAATTTTTGTAGTTATCCACATGACATAAATTAATATATACTTTTCTTTTTCTGGAATGTCTCTTTCAGGTATTTATTTTGATATTAAATCTGGTTTCATAAAATGAGCTTGAAAAATGTTCCTCCACTTCTATTTTGTGAAGATTTTTATGAAAATGTTTCTTTAAATGCTTGTTGATAGATTTCAAAAGTGAAAACAGAAGAATCTGGAGACTTTATGAAAGGTTTTTGTTTAAAATTTCTTCAACAGACATTTGATTATCCAGATTTCCTATTTCTCATTCTGTCATTTTTCATTTTGCTTTTTTCCCAAGGAATTGATTTATTTTAAAATTTGTTAACAAAAATGTGTTTCAATTTTGTTGGCAAAAATTCGTTTATGGTATTCTATTATTTTGATATTTCTCTGTTCTGTAGGTGCTATTCTTTTTTGCTTCTGATATGAGCAATTTGTGTCTTGGAATTTTTTATTAGTCTAACTAGGTGTTTA
>NW_007221501.1:0-856 GCF_000164805.1 Carlito syrichta | reverse complement strand
ATGGTTCCTGTCACTTCTCTGATGAACTGAGCATGCTCTCCTAGAGGATCCCTGAAGATTAAATATTTATTTCAGACCCTCTCTGTAAGAGAGATGCTTACTACTTCTAAAAAAAGAGGACTAAAATCAACCACCTTGCACCAAGCTCTATTATTGCTTTCATATAACAATAAATTGTATTTACTAATATTTTGCTATGAATTTTTGTAGTTATCCACATGACATAAATTAATATATACTTTTCTTTTTCTGGAATGTCTCTTTCAGGTATTTATTTTGATATTAAATCTGGTTTCATAAAATGAGCTTGAAAAATGTTCCTCCACTTCTATTTTGTGAAGATTTTTATGAAAATGTTTCTTTAAATGCTTGTTGATAGATTTCAAAAGTGAAAACAGAAGAATCTGGAGACTTTATGAAAGGTTTTTGTTTAAAATTTCTTCAACAGACATTTGATTATCCAGATTTCCTATTTCTCATTCTGTCATTTTTCATTTTGCTTTTTTCCCAAGGAATTGATTTATTTTCAAATTTGTTAACAAAAATGTGTTTCAATTTTGTTGGCAAAAATTCGTTTATGGTATTCTATTATTTTGATATTTCTCTGTTCTGTAGGTGCTATTCTTTTTTGCTTCTGATATGAGCAATTTGTGTCTTGGAATTTTTTATTAGTCTAACTAGGTGTTTATCAATTTTATCATTAGTTTCAAAGCAGCAAAGTTTGGCTTATTTGATTTTTTCTAATATGTGCCTATTTTCCCCATCTTTGATCTGTCTTTATCTTAATTCCATAGTTTTTGCTTCTGTGCTGGAATTATTTTATTTTATTTTTATTTTTTATTTTAAGATGTGAGAT
>NW_007221500.1:0-4631 GCF_000164805.1 Carlito syrichta | reverse complement strand
CGAGAGGAGGGAGGAAAATCTACACACACAAAGAAAAACCAAAAGAAGAACATGGATCTCACACAGACTCCTGGGAGATCAGACACTGAGAAAACAGATGTCAGAATGCAAACAATCAAGAGCCTCCAGAATGACTGGTCTCAAACTACAAACCCAGATATCAAGACATTAATAGAGTTAATAAATGAAACTGAGAAGAGACAAGAGGAAAGAATGAAGGAGTTGATAACTGACATAACAGCAGCAAAGAATACTGTGAATGAAATAAATAACAAACTGATAAGCATGGAAAGCAGAATTAGCCAAGCAGAAGAAAGAATCTCAGAGCTTGAGGAAAAAATATAGAACAAACCCAAACTGTCAAGAATATAGAAAAGAAACTTAAAAATAAATTTAAAAAACATTCAAGAGATGGGAAATTATTTCATGAGGCTGAACCTAAAAGAAATTAGACTTTCTGAGGCAGAAAGAGAGACAGAGTGCACCCTGGAACAAATATTGCATGAAATTATTCAAGAAAACTTCCCTCATCTCAACAGTGATGTGACCATTCAAACACAAGAGTTTCAGAGAACCCCTGCAAGACAACAAATGAGAAGATCAACTCCCAGACACATAATAATTCACGTAAAAAAGTAAGTATAAAAGAAAAAATCCTAAAGACAGCAAAAGAAAAAGGTCAGACTACCTACCGGGGAAGACCAATTAGAACAGCAGCAGATTTATCTACAGAAATACTTAAGGCTAGGAAAGCTTGGAGCCCAATCTTCAAAGTTCTCAAAGATAAAAAATTTCAACCCCAAATAACCTACCCAGCTGTTAACCTTCAGCAGTGAGGGAGAATTAAAATCTTTCCCAAATATTCAATCCCTAAGAATTTACACCACTCTAGAACAGATCTACAAGAAACAATTTAAAAAGTCTTAAACACAGAAGAATGAGAAAAAAAGAATGACAATGTTCTTCACAAGAGTGTAAGAAAAAGATTGAAAACACATATGAATCAACCAAAAAATCAAAGAAAGACAACAAACAGGAACAAAAACAACTGTATAAGAACCTGATGACAAGGATAAGCTCTCACATTTCAATAATTAGCATGCATTTGAATGGACTAAATATACCACTGAAAAGACATAGAATGACAAAATTGATAAAATATCATGAGACAACAATATATTGTCTTCAAGAGTCTCATGTCACCAGAAAGAACACTCTCAGACTCAAAGTAAGAGGATAAGAAGCAAAATTTTAGGTGAATGGAACATAAAAGAAAGCAGGAGTTGCAATCCTAATATCAGACAAAATGCCCTTTACACTATCAAAAAAATAAAAAAGATACAGAAAGTCAACTATAAAGATAAAAGGTTCATTCCATCAACAAGAAATATTCATCCTAAACATATAAGCACCCAACATAGGAGCACGACCTTTCATAAAGAAGCTTCTAGGCAAACTTCAAAAAGATATTGACTCTTACACTGCCATAGTTGGGGACATTAATACCCCCTCACAACCCTAGACATTTCATCAAAATGAAAAATTAGCCAGGGAATCCAGAATCTCAGTGTGACTCTTGACCAAATGGACTTAATTGATACCTATAGAATACTCCACTCAATGACCACAGAATATACATTCTACTCATCACATAGAATTTACTCTAAGATTGACCACATCCTTGACCACAAATCAAGCATAAACATAGAAATTTTGCCACGCACCTTCTCAGAACACAGTGGAATAAAAATAAATATTAACACCAACAAAGTTCCCCCAAAACCCATGAAGACATGAACACTAAACAGCATGATGCTATGCAACTCTTGGGTCAACACGGAAATCAAAACAGAGATTAAAAGATAACTGGAAACAAAATAAAATGAAGAAGCATCTTACTAAAATCTCTGGGATGCCATGAAAGCATTAGTAAGAGGGGAATTCATATATCTACAAACACAGATGAAGAAAATGGAAAGATCACAAGTTAACAACTTAACAAGTCACCTAAGGAAGCTGGAGAAGCAACACCACCAAAACCCTAACTTCAGCAGAAGAATACAGATCACCAAAACAAAAGCCCACATCTGGAACTGGAAGACAAAAAGTTAATACCAAAAAAAAAATCATTGAAACAAAAAGAAGTTTGTTTGAAAGGATAAACAAGATTGATGTTCCCCTAGTTAGACCACCAAGAAAAAGACAGAAAAAGTCCAACTGAACACATTCACAAACACAAAATATGAAGTTGCAACTGACCCTGAAGAAATACAAAAAATTAACAGACTACTATATACACTTGTATGGAAATGAGCTTGAAAACCTAAAGGAAATGTAGGGCTTTCTGACATCACTCAACCTCCCCTGGTTGAAACAAGCAGAAATTGAGACCATAAATAGGGCAATAACAATCCAGGAAATTGAATATGTCATAAGAAAACTACCTACAAAAAAAAGCCCTGGACCAGATGGCTTACCAGCAGAATTTTTCAAAATATACAAAGAGGAACTGATACCAATCTTACTGAAAGTAATCCAGATGATTGGGAAAGATGGAACTCTCCCAAAATCATTTTAGGAAGCCAACATCACATTGATACCCAGGCCAGGTAAAGATCCAACAAACAAAGAGAACTACAGGCCAATATCCTTGATGAACATAGATGCTAAAATTCTCAGCAAGATTCTAGCAAACCAAATTCAACAACACATCTCAAAAATTATCCCCAGGACCAAGTAGGCTTCATCCCTGGGATGCAAGGCAGGTTCAACATTCGTAAGACCGATAAATGTAATTGAATACATCAACAAGCATAAAAACAGAAACCACATGATTATATCTTTAGATGCAGAAAAAGTTTGTGATAAAATCCAGCACCCCTTCTAGAAAAAAACCCTTGAATATCTAGGCATAGATGAAACACACCTAAAAATAGTAAGAGCCATCTATGAGAAACCAACTGCCAGCATACTACTAAACAAACAGAAATTGGAGCCATTTCCCCTGAAAACTGGAACAAGACAAGGATGTCCACTCTCACCCCTCCTGTTCAACATAGTTTGGAAGTCCTAGCTAGAGCAATAAGAGAAGAGAAGATGATCAGGGGTATTCAAATAGGAAAAAAGGTAATCAAGTTATCGTTCTTTGCAGATCACATAATTCAATACCTCAAAACCCAAGATAATTTTTCAGAAAACTCCTTGCACTGATAAAGAACTTTGGGAAAGTCCCAGGGTGTAAACTAAATATGCAAAAGACAATCACACTTCTGTTTTGTTGTTTTTTTTTTTTGAGTTGGAGTCTCACTCTGTTACCCAGACTGGAGTGCAGTGGCTGCTCCCAGCCACCACAGCCTCAACCTGCTGGGCTCCAGTGATCCTTCCACCTCAGCCTTCCAAGTAGCTGGAACTACAGGCATGTGCTACCATGTTCGGCTTATATTTTGATTTATTGTAGAGATAATATCTCACCAATTTGCCCAGGCAGGTCTCGAACCTGCGGGTTCAGGCAATTCACTCACCTCAGCCTCTCAAAGGTGTGGGATTACAGGCTGAGCCACTGAGCCTGGTTGACAATCACATTTCTATACACCAATAATGAATAAACAGAAACCCAAATAAAAAGCAAAATTCCATTCACAGTAGCCACAAAAAAATGAAATACCTTGGCATCTTCCTAACAAAAGACATGAAAGACCTTTACAATGAAAACTACAAAATATTGCCAAAAGAAATCAAAGATGACACAAACAAGTGGAAAAATAGTTGATACTTATGAATTGCAATAATCAATATTTTTTTATTAATCAATATTTTTAATTATGGTTTTGTGGGGTACACTTAAGGGTTAGGTGTACAATTACGTTTCATTCAGGCACCCTGTTGATAAGAGGTGTTTCCCCATCACCAGACAGATATTTGCTATTGTTAATCCCATCCTCCTCGCCCCATAGTTTCCCAGTACCATCAGTCATTTTCTTATAGTATTACATTGGATGTTCAAGGTCCATTATATGAGTGAGAACATGTGATACTCGGATCTTTGTTTCTGTGAGAGGTCACTCAGTATTATAGACTCTAGTTCCATCCAGGTTGCTGCGAAATTCATGATTTTGTTCTTTTTTATGGCTACGTAATATTCGATCGTGTACATGTAACACATTTTTTATATCCAGTCCTCTTTTGATGGGCAGCATGGTTGTTTCCAGGTTCTTGCTATTGTGAACAACGCTGCGATAAACATACGTGTGCAGGTATCTTTTTTATAGAGTGATTTGAGTTCTTCAGGGTATATTCCCAGTAGGAGGACTGCGGGGTCATATGGAAGGTTGATTTTTAGAACTTTTAGGAATCGCGACACTGCTTTCCACAGAGGTTGCACTAGTTTGCACTCCCACCAACAGTGTAGAAGTGTTCCCTTTTCACCACACCCTCTCCAGCAGCTGTTATTTTTTGAATTGTTGATAATTGCCATTCTGACTGGAGTTAGGTGGTATCTCAGTGTGGTTTTGATTTGCATCTCCCTGATGATTAGTGAGGTTGAGCATTTCTTCATGTGTTTGTTGGCTGCTCAGATGTCTTCTTTTGTGAAGTGTCTGTTCATATCTTTTGCCCATTTTATAATGGGGTGA
>NW_007221499.1:0-800 GCF_000164805.1 Carlito syrichta | reverse complement strand
AAATGTCCTACAAGTGGAATTATACAGGATGCAACCTTTTAAGACTGGTTTCTTTCACTCAACAAAGTGCATTTGATATTAGTCTTAGTCCATTAGTGATACTCTAACAAAATAGCCGAGAACAGGTAATTTTTTTTTTTTAAGTTATTTCTCATGGTTCTGGAAATTGTCTAAGATCCAAGTATAAGACCAAGGTGCCGGCAGTAATGATGCCTGTTGAGGGATACTTTCTGCTTCCAAGATGGTGCCTAGAGGGAAGGAACACTGTGTACTTACATGGCAGAAGAGGCAGAAAGGTAAAAAAGTGCCTAAGCTAGTTCACTCCAACCATTTTAAAAGGCACGAATTCACTGATGAAAGTGGAGCCCTAATGACTTAATCACTTTCTAAAAAGCCCCACATCTTACCACCACAGTGGGGATTAAATTTAAAGCGAGTAGACACACATTCAAACCTAGCAAGACTCGTTCGAATTGCTGAATGTACCAATATTTTATTCTGTTTATTGCTGAATAGTATTCCACTGAATAGCTCCACCAAGTTTGTTTATTCTGTAAGCAATTGAAGGACATCTGGGTTATTTACAGTTTCTAATAATTATTAATATATATCCTCTTTGGTAAACTTCAGTCTTTGCCACATTTTAAATTTTATTGTTTTTCTATTTTTGAATTTTGATAATTCTTTGTACATGAATGTCTACATTTGATATATACAATATGTCTGTGTGAGTATATATATGTGTGTATATATATGCAAATATATATGCATATCCATATATGCTGAAAATAGATTCTTTG
>NW_007221498.1:0-6766 GCF_000164805.1 Carlito syrichta | reverse complement strand
GGTGCCACTGGCTTCAAGCAGGCAGGGAATCTCAAAGAACAGTGTTTGAGGGGGGAAAACTGAAAATAAATGCACCAGCTGGCAAGAGACATCTGATTCCGATTTTCAGATATGACAGAAATGTATGGTTAACTCTTAAACAAGAGCCTATGAATTGGTCATGCCTGTTTTGAGTCCAATGTCCTGCAACTGGACACGAGGTGACACAGGCATGACCTGAGACAAGGAACTGCAGTCCTCCTCCACACGATTCTAGAAGGTCTCTACATGCCTCATACTCTGAGAAAATAAATACACACCTGCCTTAGTGGAATAAATGAAATAAAATGTGCTTAATCCTGCAATTCATTGAAACAATTCAAATTGATAGGTACTGTTGTCATATCACACTAGCCCATGAAAAAAGTGAGATAAAGAGAAGGTAAGCAACTTGATTGGAGCCCAGGAGACTGGCCTAGGGTCCCTGCTCTACACACTTCACTGTCTTACCTCAACCAAGACTCGGGTGCTACCTTTCTTCCTCTTTAGAATAAGAGCCTTTGCTCAGGAAGCAGGATTTCCCTCGCATCAAGGTAGTCCCTGTTCTTGATGGTGTCATTTATGGATGTCCCAGTTTCTGTTAGGATCAGATTCCTCTTCAAGCTCCCTTAAAGCGCATACTGAGTACAATCACCACGCTTCACCTCATGTAATCAGCACAGCACTTTGCCAATTAGTCCTCACAGAACATGAGTTGAATGAAGGTCATTACACACACATTTAGACGAATGGTCTAAATATTATTTGATGGCAGAATTTTGTATGTTACAGAAAGAATTCTCATAATATTGATATAAGCCTGTTGCTTAGAAAAACAGGCAGTCTGTTCTGTGTTTATACTAGGAATCAGTTGCTGGGATTTTAACTCTAATCCCACCCTACATCTCACTGCAAACTTGGAAAAGTTGCCAAATACATTGTGCCTCTATTTTCCCCTTCTCCCCAAAGTGTGGTTAAAATACCCACTTTTACCAATCCAGGAATATGCTCAGGATGGCATTTTTTTATAAGGGGGAGAGAAGAATCACGCATAGCGAAAGTTTAGTTTCTCAGAGAGGTGGGTTGTGTTATCACTTGGGAACTTACTGTACTTCTACACCTGGCTGGTCAGTGTGTAGGCAGTAGGTTCAGATGTCAGAAGTTTCTGTCCAAAGTCTTAGAATTGCCCTTTGCTCTTTGCCAGCTGGAAGTGCTATTACTGGTGATTTCTATAATGTTTGTTTCTGTCTTCTGACTTACAAAAGAACTGACAGATATTGACGTGCTTCTGTTTGTGTAGAAGAGATATAGTCAGGGACTGTGGAGAAGAAACTCCAATACCTGATGGATTAAAAACCAATGAAATTAAATCAGTAATTAGCAACTGTAATTTTTCACTTACTGTTGAGACAAACTTGATCAACACACCACAACACTCAAGAGGCACCTACTACAATAAGTTAGTTTCAATATGTCACAGCTAAGGGCCAAGGCCTGAAGCTCAGTCTCTGACAGGATTGAGGGAGGCAGCCTCCAGCATGCTAACTAACGGTCTGCAGCTGCAGAAACTATTAGAAGGTGAGGGTGTCATGGACTCAAGAGCACTTACCTTCTGGCTAGCTAGGTCATGTTGATGCACAAGGTCTACTGTTCTCCTCTGAAGGTCACTGCCAATGGGGACAGCATCCTCACCAGTCATTTTTAGTAGTTTTGTGCCCTTTATGATACAATAGCACAGGCCTATCTCTTTCTCAGTTTGCTTAAGCCCATGTCTTGTTGTTCTTCCCTTCTTTCTATAAAATCACCCAGGTAGAAATAGTTTCCCAACTGGTATGATTTTCATAATCATTGGCACAAAATCACCCCAACTACTCTTGAAGTTAAAATACATCACAAAGCTTGTCCACAAGTGAAGGATAATTAACTTTTACATGGCCATGATGTTCTCTTCTGTGTCTTGTGCAGTTTTTTCTGCATCTGCTAAAAAATGTAGAACCTAAAACAGAGTGTAATATTAAGTGAATGAGTATGCATTTTTAATGTTTTATATATATTCATGTAAAGAACATGCATGTATGCTACCAAAAATTAAAATAAATAAATACATATTTTCTCTCACATCTTCATATTCTTCTTGCTGTGTCTCACTGTTATGTTGATTTCTGCTCACTTACTGAACCAGCATGTTGACTTGTCCTCAACTCAAGACTGGTTTGACATCTCTACCTCCTAAACTCCTCCTCTCTTTGTGGATTGTTTTCAATGTCATGCAATGCTACATTTCACTATGATCAGTTATAAATGTCATTCTAGTCCCCAAAAAGCTCTTTTCAAGATACAAAGTTATCAAAATCATTAATGTGACTCTCCTGAAAACATGTGATGACCATCTCTTTTGTGAATCTTGTAAACCTGATGCCATTTTTTGTTTTCAGCTAATTCTCCCACATGTTAAATAGATCAGGGCCCTTGAGCCGTTTGTAAAGAATATTGCTTGATAGGTTTTTTTGAGAGGGTCTAAACATCATTGACTTTTGGTTGTATTCCACTAATAAAGCATGACAAGATCAAGGTCATGAGTCAGAGGGGTTGGTAACCTGAAGTTTACATGTGCCATTGACAGGGAGGTTAGGTGAGAAGGACAGACAAGCGGGGACAGTGATCCCCTAAACTACTTTCTTACTTTCTCAGCTTCCCTTCTCATTTGGGTTCTATGAGCCTGAGACTTGGAGACAGCCCTGTAGCCCAGGTCCCTTCAGATTAGCTGCTAGGCTTGCCTGAGTCCAGGGTGCTATAAGTGTGACCTTGGGCTACCAAGCATGTATGTGGAATAAGCAAGTCCTCCTGCCTTGTCCTCCCTAAGTGCTGAAATTGGAGGGTGAATAAATGCACCCAGTCCACATTTATGTATTCATTTATTTTCATTTTATTTGTGTATTTATTCATCTTGTTTATTCACTAAGACTTTATTATAAAAGCATAATATGTTAAACTATATTGTCATATTTCTAGTCCATATGTTTTCCTTCTTCCTGCTACAGTAAATCTATCAGTGGAAGGTAAAATGTGTTTTCAGAAAAACATGTAATTTTTTGGTGCTTGTAACTTTTTAATATGACGTTAAAAACATGTTAATGAGGTCCCACTTGTCTATCTTATCTCTTATGGCATGGTACTTGGGGTTTTGATCAGGGACTGGTTCCCAGTTCCAATTTCCATAAGGGGGTCTCCTGCATTTTCTAAGGTTCTTATAGTGTGAGATTTTACATTTAGGTCTTTGATCCATTTAAAGTTGATCTTTGTGTATGGTGATAGGCAGGGATCTCATTCTATAAATGGTGGTAGAATATATATTTTTAGAACGTTTTGTCTGTTCTTTGCCAGTGGTTTGTCTATGATTTTAAAGTGGGTAAAGGAAACCTCAAAGTCAATATATTCTTGATACCCAATTATGATTCATGTACAGTGTCATGTGATCATACTTAATCTTATCATCTATCTTCTTACTTGATTACTATCCCTCTCTTGATGATGAAAATAAACTAAAAAAATATAAACTTTTCTTGGGTCACATATCTAGTGAGGAGAGGAGTAAGCAGATCTGTTTGACCTTCAAAGCCAAACTTGTACCATTAGAGCACACAGAATGACATTCCTTTTGCTAGAATAAGTCTCAGACCTTGTGTTCTGGATTGAGTTTTCCAAGGAAACAGTGTGTCCTTTTAATATTATCTCAAGATGTTACATTTCAAGGTATTTTTAATTATGCTTTTTGTGTTTGTCCTATTCCATTTCATTTACATTCTAAGATTTCCTGACTTTTGACTAAATTCTTTACAGTGTTATTTTAATCCAAACATATGCCAGTGCCATACTGTTTTTCTCACTTTGTTTCCATTTTGGCTTTTGTTTTAGATCTCCAACTAAATCTATGAATGATTACAAGTTTGTCATCGCTTGTTGACTGGAATTTACCCTTGGCAGATTCCTTATGACAGAGTCAGGTCTCGCTAAGTTTGGCATGTTTAGTAATCTTTTCCTACTACCTTGATACATGGATAACATCACTAGATTTGATTTTTCTTGAGTCTTTCGGTAGTATTGACATGCTTTATGTGACAGTAAAGGTGTGTCTTCTCATTCTAGGATTCTCTTCTGTTCTACTAGGGCCTTTGATTTCTGCCAAATACTTCATTATTTCTCTTCAATGCAGGTCTCCAGGGGAAAATTCCTTTGTCCAGGTCATCCCCTCTCCCTAGCAGTTCTGCCTTTCCTGGATTGGCACCTCTGGTCCTCTGCACTGTGATGCTTCTTCCTTTCAATTCCCTGGTAGCCAGCATTTGGATCAGCCCAGTCTCAGGCATGTTCTCTGTCTATCCACACTCACTTTGGGTAGGTGACTTCACCTGTGTTTTGTCATTAACAGGCCCTCCTGGCTGTCCTCTCCTTTACATGCACTGTCTTGTTGCTCTTCCTACTGCTGGGTGGCTCCCACACATGAATAAATAACTCATTTGAGGGCCACAGTATCTACGTATTTAAGGTATCCAGTTTCATTTATGGGTTATCCTTCTTGTGTGTCATTTTGAAAAAAATAAGTAAATAAATCATTTGTGAACATGTGATATATATGTGTGCGCTTTTAATTCCCCTCTTCCTAATATAAAACATACTGCATTTGATGTGCTATTTTGTACTTAGCTTATTTTGCTTGATGTATCCTTAAAATTACTCCATATATAGATTTTCCTTATTCTTTTTTTACAGCTGTATGTAGTACCATTTTTTGCCTGGTTTATTCAGTCTTTTCTTTATAGCATGTAGGTTGATTGTAGTGTTTTGCTATTGCAAATAATGTTGTAAAGAACAACCTGTTCATACATTTTTTTTAAAAGTTCTAGGAATGCACTTTCAGTAAATTCCTCAGAAATGAGGCAGCATGGATCATCCATGGTATTAACAGTGATTAAAACTTGCACTGAGTGTTCATTTTAGGAGACTTGGACACAGTTGCAGGCCTGGAAAAAGAACTGAGTGATGCCAAAGAGGAACTTGAGTTCATAGCGAAGAAAGAGAACGTGAGATGAGTTTTTTAGTCAAGCCTAACTTCTTCTTTTTTTTTTTTGAGTTGGAGTCTCATTCTCACCCAGATTGGAGTGCAGTGGCCGCTCCTGGTCACCACAGCCTTGACCTGCTGGGCTCTGGCGATCCTTCCGCCTCAGCCTTCCAAGTAGCTGGAACTACAGGCAAGTGCTACGACACCCAGCTAATTTTTGATTTATTGTAGAGATGAGGTCTCACCAAGTTGCCCAAGTGGGTCTTGAACCCGCGGGCTCAGGCAATCCACCTCAGCCTCCCAAAGGTGCGGGATTACAGGCTGAGCCACTGAGCCCGGCTAAGCCTAACTTCTAAATTAAATTGTTTTATTTCAAAGTAGGTTTCACTTAAAAGAGTATGATTTTCCAAATATAATATCTAAGTCTAAAAGCAAGTTATGGGCCAGGCACAGTGGCTCAAACCTGTAATCCTAGCACTTTGGGAGGCTGAGCTAAGAAGATTACCTGAGTCCAGGGGTTTGAGACCAACCTGGGCAACTTGGTGAGACGTTGTCTCTACAATAAATCAAAAAATTATCTGACCATGGTAGCTCATGCCTATAGTTCCAGCTACTTGAAAGGCTAAGGTGAAAAGATTGCCTGAGCCCAGTAGGTTGATGCTGGGGTGGTCTTGAGCATGCTTCTGCACTCCAGTCTGGGCAACTAAGTGAGAGACCCCAACTCAGAAAAAAAGCAAGGTATGCTATTTTTCTTTGTGAAGAAAAATATGTTACTTTATATATACAATATCTCAACAAGATGCTCTTGTGTGTATAATTGGGGGCATGAAAACTGTTTATGAACTGAAACAACATAGCTCTCTGTACCTATGACTTACTGGAATAAAATAATTGCAAAACACGTGTGGGGAAAAAAAAGTGTTTGACAAGTCTGTTAGACTTAGGAATGCCATCATAGACCGTCCTCACCATTTTGCTAACAGGAACCAGGACAGAAACTTTATAGCTGAGCACCGTCTGCAGAGTGCAGGTAGCCAACCATAAGACTTCATCTTTAGCTACTACCCCTTTAGCAACCAACTGACCAGAGAACGGAAGGGCAGGTGAAGGATCTTGCTCCCAATGACAGGATGAACCATAAGAGGAATGCTTCAGAACAGTCCTGTGTTCATCAGAGCTCCAACAGACGAGGGTCGTGGGGATGTGTGGCATAGGGTAGGGGCCTCTCTCAAGAAAGGGATTTGCTGCATCATGAGAGAGAAGAGCACATGCAACAAGACCTTTGGGACAGGAATGTAGAGGAGAAGATTGGAGGTTTGCAACTTTTTTAATTCAGTCTTCAAGAAACACTACTTCTAGCTCCCTCAGTGCTGGGCTTTGAGCTTAAGACCATGAACACATATATGCATAAACTATTTTCTGACATTCACGGAGCCCTCAGTTTAGCAAGCAGTGAGCCATGAGAGTGTAGGGATGGTGGGTTCACTGATGTAAGTTGCCAATGCTGCACTGGGATGAACTCAGTGGATGGTGTTGTATCCCTTCTGGTTGTTTCCAACAATGAGATGACCCGTGTTCCTCTGGGAGCAGCCAACACCTTGGCTCCCTGTTTGTTCAAAATATTGAACATTGCTTAAAGTTGTCTATGGAAAACTACTCAGTAGCTATTGACCCTGGACAGCTGTGAAAAAA
>NW_007221497.1:0-9093 GCF_000164805.1 Carlito syrichta | reverse complement strand
AATGCTCTCCAGATTTCAAGATTCACTAAGTAAAAAATACATTATGTGCCAGCCATTCTATAGAACTGCAAAATTTTTTATTTCATTTTCTAATTAGTGGTCAAATAGCTAAGGTAGAAAGAGTAAAGCAAATTCTCGTATAACTTGTGAATGTAGGGGGTCTGGCACTAAAATTCTGACTTGTGATTCTCAATATTTACTGAATTGTAAGCATTATGAATAATAATTATGGATTATGAATAATAATCATTGAATAATTATTGTGCTTGCTTTATTAGCAATGCTTGAAACTCATCCCTGTGTGACTTTAAGTAAACCATATAACTTTGTGAACCTTCAGTTATGTCACTTTAAAAATGAAGAAGTTTGACAGTTTTCTTCCTGCCACAGAATGTCAGGTCTCACAAAACTCCAGAAAATAGATTTCTTAAAAGCCTTTGATACATGATACACTTTATTTACCAATGTCTTTACACAGTGTAGTTCAAGGATGGTGTGAGCTGCTGAGAGACTCACTTTCAAATGTGATTGATCCAGTCCTCCTTCCTTCACTTCTGCATGTTTTCTTGGTAGACCATGATCACACCAATGGTACCCTCATGTCCCAGAAGAACAGCGGTGAAACAGAAGAGACCTGGACCACAGGACTTTCTCCTGGTCTCAGGCTCACAAAACCTGGGTTGGAATGGAAACTGAGAAAGTGAGGAGATTTTTCAGGGGATCACTATCCTCTGTTTGTGTGTCTCTTTCAACTCAGCCTCCCCTTCTACCACACATGGATCACCAACCACCCAGACCCATGACCTTGATCTTGCCATGTTCTCTTAGTGAAATACAACCACAGCTTAGGCCTACTCAAAAAAATCTAGCAAGCAATATTCCATTCCATAAACACTGCCCATGAGCCCTATTCTGTTCAATACATTGGGTAACTAGCTGAAAAGGACAAATAACTTTAGGTTTGCAAGACTTCCCAAGGTAGATGGTCACTACATGTTTTCAGGAGATACATACAAGTGGTATTGATCACTTGTAAACTGAAACAGCTCTTTTGGGATTAGAGTAATATACACAACAGACAAATATGACAAATGGTATTGAATTGCATTAAAACAATCCAACCCACACATACAGGAAGAGCTTAGGAGAGAGTAATGTCAAACTAAACTTAAGTTGAAGAAAAAATCAGCCTGGTGGCTCAATTAGGGAAAACACCACCAACAATAATGTAACAATAAGCTACAGAAAGAAGAATAATGGGACAGGATAGAAAACAGTTTTTACAGGAAGTATTCATTCCCTTAGTATTATAACCTGATTTTCATCCTGTACTCTTACCTGGGAAAAAAGCAAACAGGCAAACAAAAAAATGGCAGAAGATCCAGACAGCAACATCATGGCCATCTAAGTTAGTTATTTTTTCCTTGTGGCAAAGCCTTAAGACCAATTTAAACTTAAAGAGATGGTAAGATGATTTAATGGCAACCACTGAGAAAATCAGTCCTGCTGAAAACTATTGATTCTATACAAAGAAGGGAAGAACAGTGAGCCATATACTTGGACAAATTGGGAAAGAGGTCTGCGGTATTGTCAGATGGGAGCACAAATGCCAAGAATGACTGGTGAGAGAGTGGCCACCATCAGTGGTGTTCTTCAAAGGAGACTGGTAGAACTTGTGTTGCCAGCATGTCCCAGACAATCAGAAGGTAGGGTCTCTTAAGATTCCATGGCACCTCCACATTTAAATTCTGTTATTGCAACCACAGACCATGACCTAGCACACTGGGTGCTACTTACTTCCCTTCTATCATAGTTGTAGCTTCAGGCAGTGCCTTTGACTGTGAGCTCTGGTATTTGAAACCTCATTTTTAGTGACTTTCAGGGGTGCAGATGAAATGTTTCTTAACAGTAAGTGAAGAGTTACTATTTCTGTTATCCCTCAGTCCTGATTAAACCTATCTGATTTAATTTGTTTTTCACTCATTATGTTTGGGTTTCTTCTCTTCAGTCCCTGTCTCTCTCTTCCTATTCTACCACCTTGAACAACGTGGCAGTATCTGTCATATCTTTGACATGTCAGAGGGCAAAAGTAAACATCATATAAGACAAGAAGGAACTGAACAAGAACTGATAAATACAAAGAAGCAGTTATGTGACCCAAAACAAAACCCACTGATCACTGAAGCCACTGCCTATGCCTTGGGCAACCAGTTGAAGAAGTACAGGAAGTTTCAAGGTTCATGTTCACCAAAGGAATGACTGATGGTCCATCATCCCTCTGAAAAAGTAGGCACTTTTAGCTAGATTGGGCTGTTTCCATCATCAAGGTGAATTTCATCCTCACTGGATTTCTAGGTAGGTAGAACTGGATAATTTAACATCTTTTTGCTGAGGATGGAAAAGGTGTTTAGCAACATGTTTAGCGACATTTCCAAGTATGCCAGTGGGGTATAGGACAGAAGCAGGGTAAAAATACAAATTATTGATTATTAGCTTTTCCCCATTTCTCGAAGCCTTTTTCCAAGGGTTCTCCCTGTACTGTACATGATTCTGCAAGACAAATAACATTTAGACTTTTGGTCTAAATATCTGTGACTAAAGAATTTCCATATAACTCAAAGATTTAGGCCCAATAGGCAAAGAACTGTGCTGGTTACACTAGAGGAAGTGTGGTGACTGTACACTGTCCCTGCTTTAAAGAAGCTTGAAGAAGAGTCTGCTCCTCTTGGAATCTGTGATACCCATCAGTAATGGCATCAAGCACAAGGGCTCTATGGTTGAGAAGGAAGTCCTGCTTCCTGGGCAAGGCTCTTATTCCTCAAGAGTATAAAAGACAATACCCAAGCATGGGTTGAGGTAACCCAGAGCAGTTTTCTGGGTTCCAGTCAAGTTGCTTATCTTCTCTGTGCCTCTTTTCTTCATGTATTAATATGTTATTATAAAAGCACCTACTAATTTGAATTGTTGTAATGAATTACAGGATATATATTTTGTAAATCTCCAAGAACAGTTTTTGGCACAGAGTTTTTGGCAGTCTTTACTAGACCTTCACTCTACAATTTCTAATTTAACACAAAATTTACTAGTATTTGGACATATTTCCTTATGGGCCTATGGTCTTATGCCAAATATTTTGCATGATTGCATCAGCATAATATTTTAAAACATCATTTAGATTTTTTCCTCAAAATTCCAGTAAAGGGCACCCACGAGTCCTGCAGTCCTAGGGGTCTTCCCAACTCCCTGGGAAATCAAGACTTTCTGTGCAGCACAGTATTTTCCATAAGAAACATCAAGACTTGGTAAAGTGGCCTGTGACTCTGTCAGGTCTTAGGGCATGTGAACGCAGACTCTGTCAAATACAGTTGGATTATCTTGTCAACTGCCATTGAGTGGCTCTTTCCTCATCACTAAATTGTGTAGTATCTGAAGCTGTGGGGTTGGCAGGTTGGTAAATAAAGATATGGAAATCTCTACCTAGAGGCTGGAACAGGGCATCCTTATCTCCTTGGAAGGGACCCTCCTTCTCCCGTCTAGGCAGTGACAAAGGAGTATTGCCCACTTTCCACAAGGTAAGTGTGTCTGTCTTTTCTCAAGTACAAAGATAGGTTGGGGTCCATGCTGGGGGAGTAGCTGCAGTTCCAGGAAGCAGAGCCAGTGTAGAAGCCCAGGAAAGTGGAAGTGCTCAGGTAAGAGGATTCTGTGCAGGGAGATGGGGTAGGTAGGACAGGGTGGATCTCTGAAGTGCTGCAGCTCAGCTGGAAGAATCCAGAGCTAACTTTTGGCAAGAGAAGTACAGGAATCTACAAAATGCCCCCAAAGGGCTGCTTTTTGAGGGCTTGGATGATGACTGGCATACCTCAGTTTACCTTGAGATTCTTGACCTAATTTGTCTTTATTATTCCCATCTTCTCTGGTCTCACCACCACAAGTATCCTTTGTGGGTTATTCTCACCTCTAAACCTGCTGACTTCCTTTTTCCATCTGATCCCTCCGTGCTAGGATTTCAGGATGAGAACTCAGTTCAGGCTCCTGCAGGAGACACACAGAGTAGGGACCAGAGTCAGTTCTCAGCTACTGGTCACATGGAACATGGAACACACATCTAGGTCCTCTATGGACCCAGGGAAAACTGAACAGAAAGTGGCCTTGGAAAACTTGAACAATAACCGAATCTTCCTGAGGTGGAAATTGAGGTTCAGAAAGACCAAGACATTTTTCCAATCTCCCCCAACACTTGATGACAGAAGAGACACCACACAAACCTTGGCCTCAACTTCAGTGTACAAAGTAAATTCTCACCCTCCAGGAACTCAATTCTGAATTTCAGAGAACTTTGGATACAAAACCATGTCCAAGGTGACAATGTGTGTGCATGTATATCCAGTCCTTAGGTTAACTTTTAAAATCATTTCTATAGTCATATTATTCATACTCAGTTTTTCATTCACTCATTGATGGCTTTGGGTCAGAGAACACATAAACATTAAGCAGTACCTACCATAACACTTTCCCAGTATGAGTTTTTTGCTCTTCATTCTTCTGTAGGTAATTTTTTTTGTCTGTCATTGCTGGAGAATCTCAGCCCTCATGTGGGTAATATTGTTTATGAAGATCACTAGTATGTCTGTCCTCTCTCTCAAAGAAATAAAAAGAGAACATGATTCTGGGTCTCTACTGTCCTAGGCTTTCTCCTAGGCCAGCCAAGTGTGCTGAAAAAATTCATAGCTGATAAAGGTTAGGTCAGTAGAGAGAAGACTAGAGCCAAATGGGACTGGGAGACAGCCCTTCAGGGAAGGTAGACTTAACCAGGACATAGTCAATATTTCAACAATTTGGTGAGGAAGATGTATCAAGCAATTAGGAGAAGGATGCTGCCATGAGTGTGAATACAATTTTTAAAATGGGTTGAATAAAGATGACAACAAATACAGAGTTGACAGCCACGTGGCAAAGTTCCATGTCATGGAGGATTATTCCCATGCTCTGGATCCTAACCAAGAAATGCCTGCTATGTACAGGTCGATTTCAAACCTGTTTTGCATCAGTGATATGTTTGGTCTTTCTGCCTGTTTCAACATTGTGTTCCCATGTCTGTCCCACCAGTAAAGGCTGATACATTGTTTGGTCTCACAGGTTGACAGCAGGAAAGGAATTGCATCAAGGATATGTACTTTATGGACACCCTCAGAAACCTTATGCACACCTGATGTACATCATTTAGATGAGATTTTAAAATTCTGATCACACGCATACACATGACATTTCCCACTCTGAACAAATTCTATCAAGGTGTGAACCTGGGAACCTTAGGGGACAGGGTGAATGCATTTTTCATCTGGGAAAGATGTGAATGTCTGGGAACTGGAGGTCAACCTGTGGTATGCAGGAGTTCTAAAATGATCCCCAAATATGTCTCACCCTTATCCCTGGGCCCTGTTAAGGTGATGAGACATCATGCCTGTGATTATGTTATATTATGGCAGTTAAATGACTTTAAGATGGTAAGGTTACTAGAGTGGACCAGATCTTATCACATCACTCCACAAGTACCTGAGATTTCTCTGGATAGTAAGAAGACAAAGTCAGAGATGGTGGGAGTCTGAGAAGGACTCCATGAGCTATCGTTGTAGTGAACTTGGAATCGTATCCTGAACTGCAGATGAAAATGCACCTGACCCATACCTGGATTTCACCTTGTCAAACCCAGATCAGAGAACCCAGTTACTTTATTCCAGGTTTCAGTGATTTTAAAACACTGGGGGTGTGTGTGTGTGTGTTTGTGTGTGTGTGTGTGTGTGTTTGTAATTTGTTAATATGCAGCAGCAGAAGGCTAGTACAGACGGCTATGTCCACTCTTGATTTTTCATTTGCAAATAAATGTATGTTAATTCCAATATAGGGGAAAAAAAGAAAATAAAGAACCACAGTAAAAAACATGTGTTCCCCTATATGACTGTTCTGAATCTCTTACAACCTGAAGAAGACAGTGAAGGGGATTTTGGACACAAAAGGAATGTCTCTTAATGTTACCAAACATATTTCTAAAGGAATAAAGTTGATACAATCCTTGACTCCACGTGACACTACCTGCAAATTCATCACCCATCATATTTCTTATAACTGTCACAACTGTAAGACAATGCTCCATTATATGATCTAATACAAATTTAAAGATAATGATGACTATTATCCACATTTTCATTCTGTTAGAGTCGGTCAGAGAGACCAGAAATTGAGGAATGACTGCAAAGAGTCTTGAAGGAATTGCGGGATGTGACAAAAATGTTCCATAATGGGTCTCTGGTGATAAATGCGCAATTTAAAAAATCTATTTACATGATTAAATTGTATATTTATAACTGACAAATTTTATTATGTAACTTCTTTGATTGTTTTTTTGAGTCAGAGTCTCACTCTGCCAACCAGACTGCAGTGCAGTGGCATGCTTATGGTCATTGAAGCCTCCACCTGTTGAGTTCAGGTTATCCATCTGCCTCAGCCTTCCAACTAGCTGGAACCACAGGCACATACCACCGTGCCTGCCTAATTTTTATTTGTTTGCTTGTTGTAGAAATGGTGGCATGCCAAGTTGCCTGGCTGGTCTTGAACCCCTGGTTTCAGGCAATCCTCTCGCCTCCACCTCCCAAAGTGCTTGGATTATAGGCATGAGTGGCACCAACTGGCTATAAGTCACTTTTTAAATGAAATTTTAGGGTTCCTCTCTAGCATATAAAGAGCCATTACCACATGTCCTCATAATTAGGAAAAGAACCCAACAAACTAACTCCCAATGACTCTTCTTAGAGACCAGTAAATTGAAGCCACAGGACAAAATACTACCATGAAAAGTAGAAGGGCTAACACAGGGAATCACAGCTTACCAGGAACATAAGCTGCTGGAACCAGCAACTGGTAGCAACACTGACCTGGTAAGTGACACATTACTAGAAGCTCAGGGCAGCCTCACTTAAGCATTAAAAACTCCTGGGAGCCCACACTTACGGTGGATCTCACACATGTGTACATTTTACCACCAGAAACCCAACCCAATTCTCATGGTGAAAATCAGAAAAGTGTCCAGAGTTTTTACACACTGCCAACATCAGAATGCACTAACCAAAACAGTGTAGACTAGGTGAAAAAAATTTTTAAAAAGATAAAAATAGACAAATGGAGAAGTATACAGAGGCCAGAAATAGACCTACACAAATATAGTCAACTGATCTTTGAAAAAGGTACAAAGGCAGCGGAACAGAGAAAAGATAGTCTTGTCATCAGATGGCGGACATCTACATGCAAAATGTAAACAAATCTATGCACAGATCTTACATCTTTCACCAAATGGGTCTTATAGCTGAATGTAAGGAGAAAAGCCACAAGACTCCTAGAAGATAACATAGGATAAAATCTAGGTGACCTGCATGTCATGATGACTTTTTAGATACAAAATCAAAAGCCCAATCCACAAAAGAAAAAAAATGTATAAGTTGAATTTCATTAAAATCAAAAATTTCTCCTTTGTGAAAGTCACTGTTAAGAAAATGAAAAAAATGGAAACCTCAGAGAAAATATTTGCAAAATACAAATCTAATGAAGGATTGTGGTCCAAGATGTAGAAAGAACTCTTAACACTAAGTAATAAGCAAGCACACAACCACGTTAAAAAGTAGGCAAGAGATTTGATCATCTCACCAGAAAAGATATACAGATGAAAAATAAGCATTAAAAAATGCTTAAAACACTTGTCATTAAAAACCTGAATGTCAAAAAGAAATGATGTACCACACTACTAAGATCCCCCAAAATGACAATATCAAATGCTCTTTCACATGCAGGGAGACAGAAACTATCATTCATTGTTAGTGGAAATGCAAAATAGTACAGAAAGTTTGGGGAAAAAATTTATAAACTGTCTTTTATTTTTAAGCAAAGCTAAATGCAGTCATGCCATATAATCCAGTGATGAAAGTTTCAAATATTTATCCAGATACACCAAAACTTAAACGTTTACTCAAAAACCCACATGTAAGTATTAACACTAGTGTTATTCATACCTGTCAAAAAGGGATGCAACTAAAATGACCTTTATTATGAGAAAGAGTAAGCAAACTAGAATTTCCATATAATGGAATGTGTTTCAAGGATAAAAAAATAAATATGGTACCAAACCATGAAAATACTTGAAGGAACTTTAAATACATAATAATAAGATGAAGCTAATCTGAGTCTCTACATTTTGTATGATCCAACTTTAGGACCTTCTGGAAAGTCTAAACTATAGAGAAAATAAAAGGATTAGTGATTGCCAAGGGTGGAGGAGGTGAGAAGGAATGAACTGGTGAAACACAAGAGCTTTTTTTTCAGTAATGAAACTAGTCTGTATGATACTATGTTGGGGATTCATGATGTTATGGATTTGTCAAAACCCATAGAAGTGTAACACAAAGAATGAACTAAAATGTAAACCATGGAACTTACTTCATAATAATGTGTCAATGCTTGTTCATCAATGGAAACAAATGTACCACAATTACTCAAGATACTAAGGGGGGAAATTGTGTGCAAGGGACATAGGAATGCTCCTTACTATCTGCTCAATTAATCTTTGCACCTAGAACTGTTCTAAAAATATTGTCCATTGGTTTTTAAGTTAGAATACATCAGTCCCATCAACGTTTTGGTGACATCCTGTGACTGTATGACTGATACTGTTTGTTGAAGTACACAACCTGGAGTCAGAGCAGCTGCAAATTTCAGTGCCTGCACCTTCCATTTCTAGCCCTGAGAACCCTCCTGAACTCCAGATGGCAGATCAATTCAGTTGACTTGCATGAAGACCAGTGGCATCTGTTAAGAATAGGGAGATACTACCTCGAAAGGCAGAGCTCAGTGAATGTGAAACCACTAGACTCAGCGGCTGCCCCAGCAGTACACACAGTTCAAAGGTGAAGGTGGCTGAAAGGAACTGACGGCCAATGGTGGGTTCCCTGCCTGAAAGATAAAAGCAACTCCAGAGACTCTGGTAACTTTTGAGAGAGAATCAGGAAAAAACAAAAACAAAACTTTAATTTTGGTGCAAAGTAGTAGGAA
>NW_007221496.1:0-5082 GCF_000164805.1 Carlito syrichta | reverse complement strand
GATGAGAACTCAGTTCAGGCTCCTGCAGGAGACACACAGAGTAGGGACCAGAGTCAGTTCTCAGCTACTGGTCACATGGAACATGGAACACACATCTAGGTCCTCTATGGACTCAGGGAAAACTGAATAGAAAGTGGCCTTGGAAAACTTGAACAATAACCGAATCTTCCTGAGGTGGAAATTGAGGTTCAGAAAGACCAAGACATTTTTCCAATCTCCCCCAACACTTGATGACAGAAGAGACACCACACAAACCTTGGCCTCAACTTCAGTGTACAAAGTAAATTCTCACCCTCCAGGAACTCAATTCTGAATTTCAGAGAACTTTGGATACAAAACCATGTCCAAGGTGACAATGTGTGTGCATGTATATCCAGTCCTTAGGTTAACTTTTAAAATCATTTCTATAGTCATATTATTCATACTCAGTTTTTCATTCACTCATTGATGGCTTTGGGTCAGAGAACACATAAACATTAAGCAGTACCTACCATAACACTTTCCCAGTATGAGTTTTTTGCTCTTCATTCTTCTGTAGGTAATTTTTTTTGTCTGTCATTGCTGGAGAATCTCAGCCCTCATGTGGGTAATATTGTTTATGAAGATCACTAGTATGTCTGTCCTCTCTCTCAAAGAAATAAAAAGAGAACATGATTCTGGGTCTCTACTGTCCTAGGCTTTCTCCTAGGCCAGCCAAGTGTGCTGAAAAAATTCATAGCTGATAAAGGTTAGGTCAGTAGAGAGAAGACTAGAGCCAAATGGGACTGGGAGACAGCCCTTCAGGGAAGGTAGACTTAACCAGGACATAGTCAATATTTCAACAATTTGGTGAGGAAGATGTATCAAGCAATTAGGAGAAGGATGCTGCCATGAGTGTGAATACAATTTTTAAAATGGGTTGAATAAAGATGACAACAAATACAGAGTTGACAGCCACGTGGCAAAGTTCCATGTCATGGAGGATTATTCCCATGCTCTGGATCCTAACCAAGAAATGCCTGCTATGTACAGGTCGATTTCAAACCTGTTTTGCATCAGTGATATGTTTGGTCTTTCTGCCTGTTTCAACATTGTGTTCCCATGTCTGTCCCACCAGTAAAGGCTGATACATTGTTTGGTCTCACAGGTTGACAGCAGGAAAGGAATTGCATCAAGGATATGTACTTTATGGACACCCTCAGAAACCTTATGCACACCTGATGTACATCATTTAGATGAGATTTTAAAATTCTGATCACACGCATACACATGACATTTCCCACTCTGAACAAATTCTATCAAGGTGTGAACCTGGGAACCTTAGGGGACAGGGTGAATGCATTTTTCATCTGGGAAAGATGTGAATGTCTGGGAACTGGAGGTCAACCTGTGGTATGCAGGAGTTCTAAAATGATCCCCAAATATGTCTCACCCTTATCCCTGGGCCCTGTTAAGGTGATGAGACATCATGCCTGTGATTATGTTATATTATGGCAGTTAAATGACTTTAAGATGGTAAGGTTACTAGAGTGGACCAGATCTTATCACATCACTCCACAAGTACCTGAGATTTCTCTGGATAGTAAGAAGACAAAGTCAGAGATGGTGGGAGTCTGAGAAGGACTCCATGAGCTATCGTTGTAGTGAACTTGGAATCGTATCCTGAACTGCAGATGAAAATGCACCTGACCCATACCTGGATTTCACCTTGTCAAACCCAGATCAGAGAACCCAGTTACTTTATTCCAGGTTTCAGTGATTTTAAAACACTGGGGGTGTGTGTGTGTGTGTTTGTGTGTGTGTGTGTGTGTGTTTGTAATTTGTTAATATGCAGCAGCAGAAGGCTAGTACAGACGGCTATGTCCACTCTTGATTTTTCATTTGCAAATAAATGTATGTTAATTCCAATATAGGGGAAAAAAAGAAAATAAAGAACCACAGTAAAAAACATGTGTTCCCCTATATGACTGTTCTGAATCTCTTACAACCTGAAGAAGACAGTGAAGGGGATTTTGGACACAAAAGGAATGTCTCTTAATGTTACCAAACATATTTCTAAAGGAATAAAGTTGATACAATCCTTGACTCCACGTGACACTACCTGCAAATTCATCACCCATCATATTTCTTATAACTGTCACAACTGTAAGACAATGCTCCATTATATGATCTAATACAAATTTAAAGATAATGATGACTATTATCCACATTTTCATTCTGTTAGAGTCGGTCAGAGAGACCAGAAATTGAGGAATGACTGCAAAGAGTCTTGAAGGAATTGCGGGATGTGACAAAAATGTTCCATAATGGGTCTCTGGTGATAAATGCACAATTTAAAAAATCTATTTACATGATTAAATGTATATTTATAACTGACAAATTTTATTATGTAACTTCTTTGATTGTTTTTTTGAGTCAGAGTCTCACTCTGCCAACCAGACTGCAGTGCAGTGGCATGCTTATGGTCATTGAAGCCTCCACCTGTTGAGTTCAGGTTATCCATCTCCCTCAGCCTTCCAACTAGCTGGAACCACAGGCACATACCACCGTGCCTGCCTAATTTTTATTTGTTTGCTTGTTGTAGAAATGGTGGCATGCCAAGTTGCCTGGCTGGTCTTGAACCCCTGGTTTCAGGCAATCCTCTCGCCTCCACCTCCCAAAGTGCTTGGATTATAGGCATGAGTGGCACCAACTGGCTATAAGTCACTTTTTAAATGAAATTTTAGGGTTCCTCTCTAGCATATAAAAAGCCATTACCACATGTCCTCATAATTAGGAAAAGAACCCAACAAACTAACTCCCAATGACTCTTCTTAGAGACCAGTAAATTGAAGCCACAGGACAAAATGCTACCATGAAAAGTAGAAGGGCTAACACAGGGAATCACAGCTTACCAGGAACATAAGCTGCTGGAACCAGCAACTGGTAGCAACACTGACCTGGTAAGTGACACATTACTAGAAGCTCAGGGCAGCCTCACTTGAGCATTAAAAACTCCTGGGAGCCCACACTTACGGTGGATCTCACACATGTGTACATTTTACCACCAGAAACCCAACCCAATTCTCATGGTGAAAATCAGAAAAGTGTCCAGAGTTTTTACACACTGCCAACATCAGAATGCACTAACCAAAACAGTGTAGACTAGGTGAAAAAAATTTTTAAAAAGATAAAAATAGACAAATGGAGAAGTATACAGAGGCCAGAAATAGACCTACACAAATATAGTCAACTGATCTTTGAAAAAGGTACAAAGGCAGCGGAACAGAGAAAAGATAGTCTTGTCATCAGATGGCGGACATCTACATGCAAAATGTAAACAAATCTATGCACAGATCTTACATCTTTCACCAAATGGGTCTTATAGCTGAATGTAAGGAGAAAAGCCACAAGACTCCTAGAAGATAACATAGGATAAAATCTAGGTGACCTGCATGTCATGATGACTTTTTAGATACAAAATCAAAAGCCCAATCCACAAAAGAAAAAAAATGTATAAGTTGAATTTCATTAAAATCAAAAATTTCTCCTTTGTGAAAGTCACTGTTAAGAAAATGAAAAAAATGGAAACCTCAGAGAAAATATTTGCAAAATACAAATCTAATGAAGGATTGTGGTCCAAGATGTAGAAAGAACTCTTAACACTAAGTAATAAGCAAGCACACAACCACGTTAAAAAGTAGGCAAGAGATTTGATCATCTCACCAGAAAAGATATACAGATGAAAAATAAGCATTAAAAAATGCTTAAAACACTTGTCATTAAAAACCTGAATGTCAAAAAGAAATGATGTACCACACTACTAAGATCCCCCAAAATGACAATATCAAATGCTCTTTCACATGCAGGGAGACAGAAACTATCATTCATTGTTAGTGGAAATGCAAAATAGTACAGAAAGTTTGGGAAAAAAATTTATAAACTGTCTTTTATTTTTAAGCAAAGCTAAATGCAGTCATGCCATATAATCCAGTGATGAAAGTTTCAAATATTTATCCAGATACACCAAAACTTAAACGTTTACTCAAAAACCCACATGTAAGTATTAACACTAGTGTTATTCATACCTGTCAAAAAGGGATGCAACTAAAATGACCTTTATTATGAGAAAGAGTAAGCAAACTAGAATTTCCATATAATGGAATGTGTTTCAAGGATAAAAAAATAAATATGGTACCAAACCATGAAAATACTTGAAGGAACTTTAAATACATAATAATAAGATGAAGCTAATCTGAATCTCTACATTTTGTATGATCCAACTTTAGGACCTTCTGGAAAGTCTAAACTATAGAGAAAATAAAAGGATTAGTGATTGCCAAGGGTGGAGGAGGTGAGAAGGAATGAACTGGTGAAACACAAGAGCTTTTTTTTCAGTAATGAAACTAGTCTGTATGATACTATGTTGGGGATTCATGACATTATGGATTTGTCAAAACCCATAGAAGTGTAACACAAAGAATGAACTAAAATGTAAACCATGGAACTTACTTCATAATAATGTGTCAATGCTTGTTCATCAATGGAAACAAATGTACCACAATTACTCAAGATACTAAGGGGGGAAATTGTGTGCAAGGGACATAGGAATGCTCCTTACTATCTGCTCAATTAATCTTTGCACCTAGAACTGTTCTAAAAATATTGTCCATTGGTTTTTAAGTTAGAATACATCAGTCCCATCAACGTTTTGGTGACATCCTGTGACTGTATGACTGATACTGTTTGTTGAAGTACACAACCTGGAGTCAGAGCAGCTGCAAATTTCAGTGCCTGCACCTTCCATTTCTAGCCCTGAGAACCCTCCTGAACTCCAGATGGCAGATCAATTCAGTTGACTTGCATGAAGACCAGTGGCATCTGTTAAGAATAGGGAGATACTACCTCGAAAGGCAGAGCTCAGTGAATGTGAAACCACTAGACTCAGCGGCTGCCCCAGCAGTACACACAGTTCAAAGGTGAAGGTGGCTGAAAGGAACTGACGGCCAATGGTGGGTTCCCTGCCTGAAAGATAAAAGCAACTCCAGAGACTCTGGTAACTTTTGAGAGAGAATCAGGAAAAAACAAAAACAAAACTTTAATTTTGGTGCAAAGTAGTAGGAA
>NW_007221495.1:0-4891 GCF_000164805.1 Carlito syrichta | reverse complement strand
CCAAGACATTTTTCCAATCTCCCCCAACACTTGATGACAGAAGAGACACCACACAAACCTTGGCCTCAACTTCAGTGTACAAAGTAAATTCTCACCCTCCAGGAACTCAATTCTGAATTTCAGAGAACTTTGGATACAAAACCATGTCCAAGGTGACAATGTGTGTGCATGTATATCCAGTCCTTAGGTTAACTTTTAAAATCATTTCTATAGTCATATTATTCATACTCAGTTTTTCATTCACTCATTGATGGCTTTGGGTCAGAGAACACATAAACATTAAGCAGTACCTACCATAACACTTTCCCAGTATGAGTTTTTTGCTCTTCATTCTTCTGTAGGTAATTTTTTTTGTCTGTCATTGCTGGAGAATCTCAGCCCTCATGTGGGTAATATTGTTTATGAAGATCACTAGTATGTCTGTCCTCTCTCTCAAAGAAATAAAAAGAGAACATGATTCTGGGTCTCTACTGTCCTAGGCTTTCTCCTAGGCCAGCCAAGTGTGCTGAAAAAATTCATAGCTGATAAAGGTTAGGTCAGTAGAGAGAAGACTAGAGCCAAATGGGACTGGGAGACAGCCCTTCAGGGAAGGTAGACTTAACCAGGACATAGTCAATATTTCAACAATTTGGTGAGGAAGATGTATCAAGCAATTAGGAGAAGGATGCTGCCATGAGTGTGAATACAATTTTTAAAATGGGTTGAATAAAGATGACAACAAATACAGAGTTGACAGCCACGTGGCAAAGTTCCATGTCATGGAGGATTATTCCCATGCTCTGGATCCTAACCAAGAAATGCCTGCTATGTACAGGTCGATTTCAAACCTGTTTTGCATCAGTGATATGTTTGGTCTTTCTGCCTGTTTCAACATTGTGTTCCCATGTCTGTCCCACCAGTAAAGGCTGATACATTGTTTGGTCTCACAGGTTGACAGCAGGAAAGGAATTGCATCAAGGATATGTACTTTATGGACACCCTCAGAAACCTTATGCACACCTGATGTACATCATTTAGATGAGATTTTAAAATTCTGATCACACGCATACACATGACATTTCCCACTCTGAACAAATTCTATCAAGGTGTGAACCTGGGAACCTTAGGGGACAGGGTGAATGCATTTTTCATCTGGGAAAGATGTGAATGTCTGGGAACTGGAGGTCAACCTGTGGTATGCAGGAGTTCTAAAATGATCCCCAAATATGTCTCACCCTTATCCCTGGGCCCTGTTAAGGTGATGAGACATCATGCCTGTGATTATGTTATATTATGGCAGTTAAATGACTTTAAGATGGTAAGGTTACTAGAGTGGACCAGATCTTATCACATCACTCCACAAGTACCTGAGATTTCTCTGGATAGTAAGAAGACAAAGTCAGAGATGGTGGGAGTCTGAGAAGGACTCCATGAGCTATCGTTGTAGTGAACTTGGAATCGTATCCTGAACTGCAGATGAAAATGCACCTGACCCATACCTGGATTTCACCTTGTCAAACCCAGATCAGAGAACCCAGTTACTTTATTCCAGGTTTCAGTGATTTTAAAACACTGGGGGTGTGTGTGTGTGTGTTTGTGTGTGTGTGTGTGTGTGTTTGTAATTTGTTAATATGCAGCAGCAGAAGGCTAGTACAGACGGCTATGTCCACTCTTGATTTTTCATTTGCAAATAAATGTATGTTAATTCCAATATAGGGGAAAAAAAGAAAATAAAGAACCACAGTAAAAAACATGTGTTCCCCTATATGACTGTTCTGAATCTCTTACAACCTGAAGAAGACAGTGAAGGGGATTTTGGACACAAAAGGAATGTCTCTTAATGTTACCAAACATATTTCTAAAGGAATAAAGTTGATACAATCCTTGACTCCACGTGACACTACCTGCAAATTCATCACCCATCATATTTCTTATAACTGTCACAACTGTAAGACAATGCTCCATTATATGATCTAATACAAATTTAAAGATAATGATGACTATTATCCACATTTTCATTCTGTTAGAGTCGGTCAGAGAGACCAGAAATTGAGGAATGACTGCAAAGAGTCTTGAAGGAATTGCGGGATGTGACAAAAATGTTCCATAATGGGTCTCTGGTGATAAATGCGCAATTTAAAAAATCTATTTACATGATTAAATTGTATATTTATAACTGACAAATTTTATTATGTAACTTCTTTGATTGTTTTTTTGAGTCAGAGTCTCACTCTGCCAACCAGACTGCAGTGCAGTGGCATGCTTATGGTCATTGAAGCCTCCACCTGTTGAGTTCAGGTTATCCATCTGCCTCAGCCTTCCAACTAGCTGGAACCACAGGCACATACCACCGTGCCTGCCTAATTTTTATTTGTTTGCTTGTTGTAGAAATGGTGGCATGCCAAGTTGCCTGGCTGGTCTTGAACCCCTGGTTTCAGGCAATCCTCTCGCCTCCACCTCCCAAAGTGCTTGGATTATAGGCATGAGTGGCACCAACTGGCTATAAGTCACTTTTTAAATGAAATTTTAGGGTTCCTCTCTAGCATATAAAGAGCCATTACCACATGTCCTCATAATTAGGAAAAGAACCCAACAAACTAACTCCCAATGACTCTTCTTAGAGACCAGTAAATTGAAGCCACAGGACAAAATGCTACCATGAAAAGTAGAAGGGCTAACACAGGGAATCACAGCTTACCAGGAACATAAGCTGCTGGAACCAGCAACTGGTAGCAACACTGACCTGGTAAGTGACACATTACTAGAAGCTCAGGGCAGCCTCACTTAAGCATTAAAAACTCCTGGGAAGCCCACACTTACAGTGGATCTCACACATGTGTACATTTTACCACCAGAAACCCAACCCCAATTCTCATGGTGAAAATCAGAAAAGTGTCCAGAGTTTTTACACACTGCCAACATCAGAATGCACTAACCAAAAACAGTGTAGACTAGGTGAAAAAAATTTTTAAAAAGATAAAAAATAGACAAATGGAGAAGTATACAGAGGCCAGAAATAGACCTACACAAATATAGTCAACTGATCTTTGAAAAAGGTACAAAGGCAGCGGAACAGAGAAAAGATAGTCTTGTCATCAGATGGCAGACATCTATATGCAAAATGTAAACAAATCTATGCACAGATCTTACATCTTTCACCAAATGGGTCTTATAGCTGAATGCAAGGAGAAAAGCCACAAGACTCCTAGAAGATAACATAGGATAAAATCTAGGTGACCTGCATGTCATGATGACTTTTTAGATACAAAATCAAAAGTCCAATCTACAAAAGAAAAAAAAATGTATAAGTTGAATTTCATTAAAATCAAAAATTTCTCCTTTGTGAAAGTCACTATTAAGAAAATGAAAAAAATGGAAACCTCAGAGAAAATATTTGCAAAATACAAATCTAATGAAGGATTGTGGTCCAAGATGTAGAAAGAACTCTTAACACTAAGTAATAAGCAAGCACACAACCACGTTAAAAAGTAGGCAAGAGATTTGATCATCTCACCAGAAAAGATATACAGATGAAAAATAAGCATTAAAAAATGCTTAAAACACTTGTCATTAAAAACCTGAATGTCAAAAAGAAATGATGTACCACACTACTAAGATCCCCCAAAATGACAATATCAAATGCTCTTTCACATGCAGGGAGACAGAAACTATCATTCATTGTTAGTGGAAATGCAAAATAGTACAGAAAGTTTGGGAAAAAAATTTATAAACTGTCTTTTATTTTTAAGCAAAGCTAAATGCAGTCATGCCATATAATCCAGTGATGAAAGTTTCAAATATTTATCCAGATACACCAAAACTTAAACGTTTACTCAAAAACCCACATGTAAGTATTAACACTAGTGTTATTCATACCTGTCAAAAAGGGATGCAACTAAAATGACCTTTATTATGAGAAAGAGTAAGCAAACTAGAATTTCCATATAATGGAATGTGTTTCAAGGATAAAAAAATAAATATGGTACCAAACCATGAAAATACTTGAAGGAACTTTAAATACATAATAATAAGATGAAGCTAATCTGAATCTCTACATTTTGTATGATCCAACTTTAGGACCTTCTGGAAAGTCTAAACTATAGAGAAAATAAAAGGATTAGTGATTGCCAAGGGTGGAGGAGGTGAGAAGGAATGAACTGGTGAAACACAAGAGCTTTTTTTTCAGTAATGAAACTAGTCTGTATGATACTATGTTGGGGATTCATGACATTATGGATTTGTCAAAACCCATAGAAGTGTAACACAAAGAATGAACTAAAATGTAAACCATGGAACTTACTTCATAATAATGTGTCAATGCTTGTTCATCAATGGAAACAAATGTACCACAATTACTCAAGATACTAAGGGGGGAAATTGTGTGCAAGGGACATAGGAATGCTCCTTACTATCTGCTCAATTAATCTTTGCACCTAGAACTGTTCTAAAAATATTGTCCATTGGTTTTTAAGTTAGAATACATCAGTCCCATCAACGTTTTGGTGACATCCTGTGACTGTATGACTGATACTGTTTGTTGAAGTACACAACCTGGAGTCAGAGCAGCTGCAAATTTCAGTGCCTGCACCTTCCATTTCTAGCCCTGAGAACCCTCCTGAACTCCAGATGGCAGATCAATTCAGTTGACTTGCATGAAGACCAGTGGCATCTGTTAAGAATAGGGAGATACTACCTCGAAAGGCAGAGCTCAGTGAATGTGAAACCACTAGACTCAGCGGCTGCCCCAGCAGTACACACAGTTCAAAGGTGAAGGTGGCTGAAAGGAACTGACGGCCAATGGTGGGTTCCCTGCCTGAAAGATAAAAGCAACTCCAGAGACTCTGGTAACTTTTGAGAGAGAATCAGGAAAAAACAAAAACAAAACTTTAATTTTGGTGCAAAGTAGTAGGAA
>NW_007221494.1:0-705 GCF_000164805.1 Carlito syrichta | reverse complement strand
AGAGACACCACACAAACCTTGGCTCAACTTCAGTGTACAAAGTAAATTCTCACCCTCCAGGAACTCAATTCTGAATTTCAGAGAACTTTGGATACAAAACCATGTCCAAGGTGACAATGTGTGTGTATGTATATCCAGTCCTTAGGTTAACTTTTAAAATCATTTCTATAGTCATATTATTCATACTCAGTTTTTCATTCACTCATTGATGGCTTTGGGTCAGAGAACACATAAGCATTAAGCAGTACCTACCATAACACTTTCCCAGTATGAGTTTTTTGCTCTTCATTCTTCTGTAGGTAATTTTTTTTGTCTGTCATTGCTGGAGAATCTCAGCCCTCATGTGGGTAATATTGTTTATGAAGATCACTAGTATGTCTGTCCTCTCTCTCAAAGAAATAAAAAGAGAACATGATTCTGGGTCTCTACTGTCCTAGGCTTTCTCCTAGGCCAGCCAAGTGTGCTGAAAAAATTCATAGCTGATAAAGGTTAGGTCAGTAGAGAGAAGACTAGAGCCAAATGGGACCGGGAGACAGCCCTTCAGGGAAGGTAGACTTAACCAGGACATAGTCAATATTTCAACAATTTGGTGAGGAAGATGTTTCAAGCAATTAGGAGAAGGATGCTACCATGAGTGTGAATACAATTTTTAAAATGGGTTGAATAAAGATGACAACAAATACAGAGCTGACAGCCACGTGGCAA
>NW_007221493.1:0-4692 GCF_000164805.1 Carlito syrichta | reverse complement strand
AAATCATTTCTATAGTCATATTATTCATACTCAGTTTTTCATTCACTCATTGATGGCTTTGGGTCAGAGAACACATAAACATTAAGCAGTACCTACCATAACACTTTCCCAGTATGAGTTTTTTGCTCTTCATTCTTCTGTAGGTAATTTTTTTTGTCTGTCATTGCTGGAGAATCTCAGCCCTCATGTGGGTAATATTGTTTATGAAGATCACTAGTATGTCTGTCCTCTCTCTCAAAGAAATAAAAAGAGAACATGATTCTGGGTCTCTACTGTCCTAGGCTTTCTCCTAGGCCAGCCAAGTGTGCTGAAAAAATTCATAGCTGATAAAGGTTAGGTCAGTAGAGAGAAGACTAGAGCCAAATGGGACTGGGAGACAGCCCTTCAGGGAAGGTAGACTTAACCAGGACATAGTCAATATTTCAACAATTTGGTGAGGAAGATGTATCAAGCAATTAGGAGAAGGATGCTGCCATGAGTGTGAATACAATTTTTTAAATGGGTTGAATAAAAGATGACCACAAATACAGAGTTGACAGCCACGTGGCAAAGTTTCCATGTCATGGAGGATTATACCCATGCTCTGGATCTTACCAAGAAATTGCCTTGCTATGTACAGGTCGATTTCAAACCTGTTTTGCATCAGTGATATGTTTGGTCTTTCTGCCTGTTTCAACATTGTGTTCCCATGTCTGTCCCACCAGTAAAGGCTGATACATTGTTTGGTCTCACAGGTTGACAGCAGGAAAGGAATTGCATCAAGGATATGTACTTTATGGACACCCTCAGAAACCTTATGCACACCTGATGTACATCATTTAGATGAGATTTTAAAATTCTGATCACACGCATACACATGACATTTCCCACTCTGAACAAATTCTATCAAGGTGTGAACCTGGGAACCTTAGGGGACAGGGTGAATGCATTTTTCATCTGGGAAAGATGTGAATGTCTGGGAACTGGAGGTCAACCTGTGGTATGCAGGAGTTCTAAAATGATCCCCAAATATGTCTCACCCTTATCCCTGGGCCCTGTTAAGGTGATGAGACATCATGCCTGTGATTATGTTATATTATGGCAGTTAAATGACTTTAAGATGGTAAGGTTACTAGAGTGGACCAGATCTTATCACATCACTCCACAAGTACCTGAGATTTCTCTGGATAGTAAGAAGACAAAGTCAGAGATGGTGGGAGTCTGAGAAGGACTCCATGAGCTATCGTTGTAGTGAACTTGGAATCGTATCCTGAACTGCAGATGAAAATGCACCTGACCCATACCTGGATTTCACCTTGTCAAACCCAGATCAGAGAACCCAGTTACTTTATTCCAGGTTTCAGTGATTTTAAAACACTGGGGGTGTGTGTGTGTGTGTTTGTGTGTGTGTGTGTGTGTGTTTGTAATTTGTTAATATGCAGCAGCAGAAGGCTAGTACAGACGGCTATGTCCACTCTTGATTTTTCATTTGCAAATAAATGTATGTTAATTCCAATATAGGGGAAAAAAAGAAAATAAAGAACCACAGTAAAAAACATGTGTTCCCCTATATGACTGTTCTGAATCTCTTACAACCTGAAGAAGACAGTGAAGGGGATTTTGGACACAAAAGGAATGTCTCTTAATGTTACCAAACATATTTCTAAAGGAATAAAGTTGATACAATCCTTGACTCCACGTGACACTACCTGCAAATTCATCACCCATCATATTTCTTATAACTGTCACAACTGTAAGACAATGCTCCATTATATGATCTAATACAAATTTAAAGATAATGATGACTATTATCCACATTTTCATTCTGTTAGAGTCGGTCAGAGAGACCAGAAATTGAGGAATGACTGCAAAGAGTCTTGAAGGAATTGCGGGATGTGACAAAAATGTTCCATAATGGGTCTCTGGTGATAAATGCGCAATTTAAAAAATCTATTTACATGATTAAATTGTATATTTATAACTGACAAATTTTATTATGTAACTTCTTTGATTGTTTTTTTGAGTCAGAGTCTCACTCTGCCAACCAGACTGCAGTGCAGTGGCATGCTTATGGTCATTGAAGCCTCCACCTGTTGAGTTCAGGTTATCCATCTGCCTCAGCCTTCCAACTAGCTGGAACCACAGGCACATACCACCGTGCCTGCCTAATTTTTATTTGTTTGCTTGTTGTAGAAATGGTGGCATGCCAAGTTGCCTGGCTGGTCTTGAACCCCTGGTTTCAGGCAATCCTCTCGCCTCCACCTCCCAAAGTGCTTGGATTATAGGCATGAGTGGCACCAACTGGCTATAAGTCACTTTTTAAATGAAATTTTAGGGTTCCTCTCTAGCATATAAAGAGCCATTACCACATGTCCTCATAATTAGGAAAAAGAACCCAACAAACTAACTCCCAATGACTCTTCTTAGAGACCAGTAAATTGAAGCCACAGGACAAAATACTACCATGAAAAGTAGAAGGGCTAACACAGGGAATCACAGCTTACCAGGAACATAAGCTGCTGGAACCAGCAACTGGTAGCAACACTGACCTGGTAAGTGACACATTACTAGAAGCTCAGGGCAGCCTCACTTAAGCATTAAAAACTCCTGGGAGCCCACACTTACGGTGGATCTCACACATGTGTACATTTTACCACCAGAAACCCAACCCAATTCTCATGGTGAAAATCAGAAAAGTGTCCAGAGTTTTTACACACTGCCAACATCAGAATGCACTAACCAAAACAGTGTAGACTAGGTGAAAAAAATTTTTAAAAAGATAAAAATAGACAAATGGAGAAGTATACAGAGGCCAGAAATAGACCTACACAAATATAGTCAACTGATCTTTGAAAAAGGTACAAAGGCAGCGGAGCAGAGAAAAGATAGTCTTGTCATCAGATGGCGGACATCTACATGCAAAATGTAAACAAATCTATGCACAGATCTTACATCTTTCACCAAATGGGTCTTATAGCTGAATGTAAGGAGAAAAGCCACAAGACTCCTAGAAGATAACATAGGATAAAATCTAGGTGACCTGCATGTCATGATGACTTTTTAGATACAAAATCAAAAGCCCAATCCACAAAAGAAAAAAAATGTATAAGTTGAATTTCATTAAAATCAAAAATTTCTCCTTTGTGAAAGTCACTGTTAAGAAAATGAAAAAAATGGAAACCTCAGAGAAAATATTTGCAAAATACAAATCTAATGAAGGATTGTGGTCCAAGATGTAGAAAGAACTCTTAACACTAAGTAATAAGCAAGCACACAACCACGTTAAAAAGTAGGCAAGAGATTTGATCATCTCACCAGAAAAGATATACAGATGAAAAATAAGCATTAAAAAATGCTTAAAACACTTGTCATTAAAAACCTGAATGTCAAAAAGAAATGATGTACCACACTACTAAGATCCCCCAAAATGACAATATCAAATGCTCTTTCACATGCAGGGAGACAGAAACTATCATTCATTGTTAGTGGAAATGCAAAATAGTACAGAAAGTTTGGGAAAAAAATTTATAAACTGTCTTTTATTTTTAAGCAAAGCTAAATGCAGTCATGCCATATAATCCAGTGATGAAAGTTTCAAATATTTATCCAGATACACCAAAACTTAAACGTTTACTCAAAAACCCACATGTAAGTATTAACACTAGTGTTATTCATACCTGTCAAAAAGGGATGCAACTAAAATGACCTTTATTATGAGAAAGAGTAAGCAAACTAGAATTTCCATATAATGGAATGTGTTTCAAGGATAAAAAAATAAATATGGTACCAAACCATGAAAATACTTGAAGGAACTTTAAATACATAATAATAAGATGAAGCTAATCTGAATCTCTACATTTTGTATGATCCAACTTTAGGACCTTCTGGAAAGTCTAAACTATAGAGAAAATAAAAGGATTAGTGATTGCCAAGGGTGGAGGAGGTGAGAAGGAATGAACTGGTGAAACACAAGAGCTTTTTTTTCAGTAATGAAACTAGTCTGTATGATACTATGTTGGGGATTCATGACATTATGGATTTGTCAAAACCCATAGAAGTGTAACACAAAGAATGAACTAAAATGTAAACCATGGAACTTACTTCATAATAATGTGTCAATGCTTGTTCATCAATGGAAACAAATGTACCACAATTACTCAAGATACTAAGGGGGGAAATTGTGTGCAAGGGACATAGGAATGCTCCTTACTATCTGCTCAATTAATCTTTGCACCTAGAACTGTTCTAAAAATATTGTCCATTGGTTTTTAAGTTAGAATACATCAGTCCCATCAACGTTTTGGTGACATCCTGTGACTGTATGACTGATACTGTTTGTTGAAGTACACAACCTGGAGTCAGAGCAGCTGCAAATTTCAGTGCCTGCACCTTCCATTTCTAGCCCTGAGAACCCTCCTGAACTCCAGATGGCAGATCAATTCAGTTGACTTGCATGAAGACCAGTGGCATCTGTTAAGAATAGGGAGATACTACCTCGAAAGGCAGAGCTCAGTGAATGTGAAACCACTAGACTCAGCGGCTGCCCCAGCAGTACACACAGTTCAAAGGTGAAGGTGGCTGAAAGGAACTGACGGCCAATGGTGGGTTCCCTGCCTGAAAGATAAAAGCAACTCCAGAGACTCTGGTAACTTTTGAGAGAGAATCAGGAAAAAACAAAAACAAAACTTTAATTTTGGTGCAAAGTAGTAGGAA
>NW_007221492.1:0-4746 GCF_000164805.1 Carlito syrichta | reverse complement strand
CATGTCCAAGGTGACAATGTGTGTGCATGTATATCCAGTCCTTTAGGTTAACTTTTAAAATCATTTCTATAGTCATATTATTCATACTCAGTTTTTCATTCACTCATTGATGGCTTTGGGTCAGAGAACACATAAACATTAAGCAGTACCTACCATAACACTTTCCCAGTATGAGTTTTTTGCTCTTCATTCTTCTGTAGGTAATTTTTTTTTGTCTGTCATTGCTGGAGAATCTTAGCCCTCATGTGGGTAATATTGTTTATGAAGATCACTAGTATGTCTGTCCTCTCTCTCAAAGAAATAAAAAGAGAACATGATTCTGGGTCTCTACTGTCCTAGGCTTTCTCCTAGGCCAGCCAAGTGTGCTGAAAAAATTCATAGCTGATAAAGGTTAGGTCAGTAGAGAGAAGACTAGAGCCAAATGGGACTGGGAGACAGCCCTTCAGGGAAGGTAGACTTAACCAGGACATAGTCAATATTTCAACAATTTGGTGAGGAAGATGTATCAAGCAATTAGGAGAAGGATGCTGCCATGAGTGTGAATACAATTTTTAAAATGGGTTGAATAAAGATGACAACAAATACAGAGTTGACAGCCACGTGGCAAAGTTCCATGTCATGGAGGATTATTCCCATGCTCTGGATCCTAACCAAGAAATGCCTGCTATGTACAGGTCGATTTCAAACCTGTTTTGCATCAGTGATATGTTTGGTCTTTCTGCCTGTTTCAACATTGTGTTCCCATGTCTGTCCCACCAGTAAAGGCTGATACATTGTTTGGTCTCACAGGTTGACAGCAGGAAAGGAATTGCATCAAGGATATGTACTTTATGGACACCCTCAGAAACCTTATGCACACCTGATGTACATCATTTAGATGAGATTTTAAAATTCTGATCACACGCATACACATGACATTTCCCACTCTGAACAAATTCTATCAAGGTGTGAACCTGGGAACCTTAGGGGACAGGGTGAATGCATTTTTCATCTGGGAAAGATGTGAATGTCTGGGAACTGGAGGTCAACCTGTGGTATGCAGGAGTTCTAAAATGATCCCCAAATATGTCTCACCCTTATCCCTGGGCCCTGTTAAGGTGATGAGACATCATGCCTGTGATTATGTTATATTATGGCAGTTAAATGACTTTAAGATGGTAAGGTTACTAGAGTGGACCAGATCTTATCACATCACTCCACAAGTACCTGAGATTTCTCTGGATAGTAAGAAGACAAAGTCAGAGATGGTGGGAGTCTGAGAAGGACTCCATGAGCTATCGTTGTAGTGAACTTGGAATCGTATCCTGAACTGCAGATGAAAATGCACCTGACCCATACCTGGATTTCACCTTGTCAAACCCAGATCAGAGAACCCAGTTACTTTATTCCAGGTTTCAGTGATTTTAAAACACTGGGGGTGTGTGTGTGTGTGTTTGTGTGTGTGTGTGTGTGTGTTTGTAATTTGTTAATATGCAGCAGCAGAAGGCTAGTACAGACGGCTATGTCCACTCTTGATTTTTCATTTGCAAATAAATGTATGTTAATTCCAATATAGGGGAAAAAAAGAAAATAAAGAACCACAGTAAAAAACATGTGTTCCCCTATATGACTGTTCTGAATCTCTTACAACCTGAAGAAGACAGTGAAGGGGATTTTGGACACAAAAGGAATGTCTCTTAATGTTACCAAACATATTTCTAAAGGAATAAAGTTGATACAATCCTTGACTCCACGTGACACTACCTGCAAATTCATCACCCATCATATTTCTTATAACTGTCACAACTGTAAGACAATGCTCCATTATATGATCTAATACAAATTTAAAGATAATGATGACTATTATCCACATTTTCATTCTGTTAGAGTCGGTCAGAGAGACCAGAAATTGAGGAATGACTGCAAAGAGTCTTGAAGGAATTGCGGGATGTGACAAAAATGTTCCATAATGGGTCTCTGGTGATAAATGCGCAATTTAAAAAATCTATTTACATGATTAAATTGTATATTTATAACTGACAAATTTTATTATGTAACTTCTTTGATTGTTTTTTTGAGTCAGAGTCTCACTCTGCCAACCAGACTGCAGTGCAGTGGCATGCTTATGGTCATTGAAGCCTCCACCTGTTGAGTTCAGGTTATCCATCTGCCTCAGCCTTCCAACTAGCTGGAACCACAGGCACATACCACCGTGCCTGCCTAATTTTTATTTGTTTGCTTGTTGTAGAAATGGTGGCATGCCAAGTTGCCTGGCTGGTCTTGAACCCCTGGTTTCAGGCAATCCTCTCGCCTCCACCTCCCAAAGTGCTTGGATTATAGGCATGAGTGGCACCAACTGGCTATAAGTCACTTTTTAAATGAAATTTTAGGGTTCCTCTCTAGCATATAAAGAGCCATTACCACATGTCCTCATAATTAGGAAAAGAACCCAACAAACTAACTCCCAATGACTCTTCTTAGAGACCAGTAAATTGAAGCCACAGGACAAAATGCTACCATGAAAAGTAGAAGGGCTAACACAGGGAATCACAGCTTACCAGGAACATAAGCTGCTGGAACCAGCAACTGGTAGCAACACTGACCTGGTAAGTGACACATTACTAGAAGCTCAGGGCAGCCTCACTTGAGCATTAAAAACTCCTGGGAGCCCACACTTACGGTGGATCTCACACATGTGTACATTTTACCACCAGAAACCCAACCCAATTCTCATGGTGAAAATCAGAAAAGTGTCCAGAGTTTTTACACACTGCCAACATCAGAATGCACTAACCAAAACAGTGTAGACTAGGTGAAAAAAATTTTTAAAAAGATAAAAATAGACAAATGGAGAAGTATACAGAGGCCAGAAATAGACCTACACAAATATAGTCAACTGATCTTTGAAAAAGGTACAAAGGCAGCGGAACAGAGAAAAGATAGTCTTGTCATCAGATGGCGGACATCTACATGCAAAATGTAAACAAATCTATGCACAGATCTTACATCTTTCACCAAATGGGTCTTATAGCTGAATGTAAGGAGAAAAGCCACAAGACTCCTAGAAGATAACATAGGATAAAATCTAGGTGACCTGCATGTCATGATGACTTTTTAGATACAAAATCAAAAGCCCAATCCACAAAAGAAAAAAAATGTATAAGTTGAATTTCATTAAAATCAAAAATTTCTCCTTTGTGAAAGTCACTGTTAAGAAAATGAAAAAAATGGAAACCTCAGAGAAAATATTTGCAAAATACAAATCTAATGAAGGATTGTGGTCCAAGATGTAGAAAGAACTCTTAACACTAAGTAATAAGCAAGCACACAACCACGTTAAAAAGTAGGCAAGAGATTTGATCATCTCACCAGAAAAGATATACAGATGAAAAATAAGCATTAAAAAATGCTTAAAACACTTGTCATTAAAAACCTGAATGTCAAAAAGAAATGATGTACCACACTACTAAGATCCCCCAAAATGACAATATCAAATGCTCTTTCACATGCAGGGAGACAGAAACTATCATTCATTGTTAGTGGAAATGCAAAATAGTACAGAAAGTTTGGGAAAAAAATTTATAAACTGTCTTTTATTTTTAAGCAAAGCTAAATGCAGTCATGCCATATAATCCAGTGATGAAAGTTTCAAATATTTATCCAGATACACCAAAACTTAAACGTTTACTCAAAAACCCACATGTAAGTATTAACACTAGTGTTATTCATACCTGTCAAAAAGGGATGCAACTAAAATGACCTTTATTATGAGAAAGAGTAAGCAAACTAGAATTTCCATATAATGGAATGTGTTTCAAGGATAAAAAAATAAATATGGTACCAAACCATGAAAATACTTGAAGGAACTTTAAATACATAATAATAAGATGAAGCTAATCTGAATCTCTACATTTTGTATGATCCAACTTTAGGACCTTCTGGAAAGTCTAAACTATAGAGAAAATAAAAGGATTAGTGATTGCCAAGGGTGGAGGAGGTGAGAAGGAATGAACTGGTGAAACACAAGAGCTTTTTTTTCAGTAATGAAACTAGTCTGTATGATACTATGTTGGGGATTCATGACATTATGGATTTGTCAAAACCCATAGAAGTGTAACACAAAGAATGAACTAAAATGTAAACCATGGAACTTACTTCATAATAATGTGTCAATGCTTGTTCATCAATGGAAACAAATGTACCACAATTACTCAAGATACTAAGGGGGGAAATTGTGTGCAAGGGACATAGGAATGCTCCTTACTATCTGCTCAATTAATCTTTGCACCTAGAACTGTTCTAAAAATATTGTCCATTGGTTTTTAAGTTAGAATACATCAGTCCCATCAACGTTTTGGTGACATCCTGTGACTGTATGACTGATACTGTTTGTTGAAGTACACAACCTGGAGTCAGAGCAGCTGCAAATTTCAGTGCCTGCACCTTCCATTTCTAGCCCTGAGAACCCTCCTGAACTCCAGATGGCAGATCAATTCAGTTGACTTGCATGAAGACCAGTGGCATCTGTTAAGAATAGGGAGATACTACCTCGAAAGGCAGAGCTCAGTGAATGTGAAACCACTAGACTCAGCGGCTGCCCCAGCAGTACACACAGTTCAAAGGTGAAGGTGGCTGAAAGGAACTGACGGCCAATGGTGGGTTCCCTGCCTGAAAGATAAAAGCAACTCCAGAGACTCTGGTAACTTTTGAGAGAGAATCAGGAAAAAACAAAAACAAAACTTTAATTTTGGTGCAAAGTAGTAGGAA